>NC_057802.1:273463864-273648337 GCF_018294505.1 Triticum aestivum | reverse complement strand
AGGTGATTTCCTTCTTTGCCGATCTCGATTGTGGTTTTTCATCTAAGTATGTGGTGATTTTTTTAGAAAAGGAAGTATGTGGTGATTAATAATGCAAATTTTATTAGCTTCGATGCCATGCTATACATAGTGGTTTAAATAACTTGTGTTTCTTATACTGAAAAGTAATTCAGAATTTGTTTCTGTTTCAATTAGAGCCCTGATGCAGACAAGGATTGTGTGGTTGTACATGTCACTCGCTATGAGGCGGACGACCTGAATATACGCACTGGGAAAACAGAGTTCTTAGGTTGTTGGATCCTGGAAGCCATTTGCGGTTATACCAATGAAGAGTTGTATTCCAGCCTCACTGTTGTCAGGCGTGTTGTCCAGGGTGTACTGAAGCACAAGAAGTTCAAAGCTACTCCTTCATTTGTGAGGCATACTGTTCTTGTCAAGCTTACGCAGGAAGATGACATGGCATGCCTCCACAAACAAGTTTATCAGTGGCAAGGCCACAAGGTTGTCTTCATGAAGGTTCACAGGATTGAGCTACTGCGGGACGTCCTCGATGATGTTCATGGCAAGGTCCGTCTTGTGTCCAGCCCAAATTAGACCGAGGCATGAAATAGTTGCACCAGCTAGTGTTTAATAGTAGTTTGGATTGTGTCTAATTATCCGAACCTTGCCTGTTATCGACCCCTCTGGGGCTAGTACTCTATTTGAATCCGTCTATGGGAACTGCTGCTACTTTTGTGTGCCCGTGAATCATGTGAGAACCATCATAATTGTTGCCGAAACAGATGCATCCTCACTAGTTTTTTCATGAATATGGCATGGTAAGACATAAGTTGTCACGGTTTATCATACGAGCAGTGTGTGTTTTGATGAAATAGAGCACTCGTTCGAGAACCGTGCGCCGACGTATACATAAGTACTTGTAAACACTGTTGGTGCTACCCCACTTGTAAGCAGTTGTGCAAAACACGGCACATTGGCTCAGCTCACTTCAACACTAGGCTATCGACCAGCTAACAATCAACAATCTGCTGTCTGACATATAAGCAACTATGTATCTTGTTACAGTGGTTCATGCAGTTAATTGAGGCCACAATGTAATAAATTCCAAACGTTCACACGGTAGTCCAGCGCTCATGTCGAACACTCACATTAAACTCGTCTTCATAAAAAACTTGAAAAGCATAAGTTAAGCAATTTTATACATCTCAATGATTCATAGAACATAACAAACATATACTAGTTCACAGCAAAAGACAAAGTTGTGAGAAGGTTTACAAATCAGGAAAAAACAAGCAAGGCTTCTCTGAGCAAAGGGCCGCCCGGCAGGCTTAAATTTCCTGGAGTTCACTCTGGTTTTTTCTTGTTGCCACCATCCAGGGTTAGGTTCTCTCATTCCAGAATAACCAATTATAATTGTGGTCTCAGCTGGAATGCTGAACTGAACCATGCAGTGTACTGACCAGCTGAAATGCTTGTGCATTCCACTAAATTTAAGCACCGCTATTTGCAGAAATAAGCAGGCCACAATGCCTCTTGTCCGCGCACCTGTCCAAAAAACTGCCATGCAGCCGTGCCAGCTAGTCCTCGGTCCATGGATGAACTGGTAGAAAGTGCATTCCGGACTAGGATGCAGCTGTTTTCGCTCGTCCCTGCACTGCAATTAGGAAGTAAAATGTACGAATCAGCTTCTTTTAGATTGCGTTGGTCATTCTACCTTAGTTACTACCAATTTAGGGATACCTTGAAGACGGGAGGTTAGACAACGGCAACGAGGGATAGCCATCTCATTTTGCGCAGTTGTACTAAAACTGAGGTGTGTGCTTTTGATTGCGGGGATAGAAACGATACGGAGACAGACATCCCGAAACGATATGGAGACAAACATCCCTGTTTGCGCAAATATGAAATACGGTTATTTAAATAGTGACAAATATTACTACTTTCCCCCGTTTCCTCTTAGAACCAAGTCCTAGATTCATGCTACAGCTTTCCCACTTTCTTCCCTGTTTGAACCAACGCTTGGAGTCGACTGTATGAACTAGCTTTACTTCTAATAATAGTAGAATTCTAGGTGGCTTTGGAACAGCGAACGGAAGTAGAAAAGGATCCACACGAAGGGAGCTGGGGCAGTAGAGCAAGGCAGGTTTCAAAGGAATATATACCTGAGGGTCGTCGGCATGTGGCAAAGACGGCGTCGGGAGGCCGCATCTTGGCCACAATACCGCAGGGAGGAAGAAGGGGTCGGAGGCCCTCCCGAGCCGGCGCTCTCTCGGAGAGAACGACACGGCCGCCGATCGGGACGCGCGGGCAGCCGTTGGTCTCCTCCCTCGCCACCGACGACAGCGTGAACGATGCACCTACACCCGTGCCCCGGTCGAGGTTGTCTGGCTGGATTTGTGACCAGCCGTGAGCTGAGAGAGAGTGTGGCCACCTATGTGTTGCTTACATCTGGAGAGCATGAGAGAGTGAACGAGAGGAACCCTAGTAAAGCAAGCGCTAAGGCTCCTGCTTTTATATATAGTGGAGTGATTTTGTTGTACCAGCTTCAAAAAAATGCGCTCCTACGTGTACCCGCGAGTGGGTGTGAGAGAACTAGTGCGTGCGTGCACCGCTTCTTTTCATGAGAGTAAAATATACTATGCCCAAAGAACGTTCGCCGCAAGAGTAATAGTATAAGTGTGTGACGTGTGAGCTAAAATAAAATGTGCGCGCCGTCTTTTGTTTTTTAGAAGTTCTGAGGGTAGGGTGTGAAGAGCACATATGTGCGTGACGTCTACCTGCAGATAGACGGTGGGTGCGACATGCGAGTCTGCGAGAGGACTCGGGAGAGTCGTGACTCGTGAGGGTGCGTGTGCGTGAGAGAGAGGGGGGCACGTATCAATGCAATGCATGTGTCCGTAAATCATTATCCGACAAACGTTTGCCATAAGCCTTTTCCTGACGAACGCCGTAAGAACCGTTAGATCGGCATCCGATAGTGTCAGTTTTGCCATGTCATTTAACAGAACAGCCACTCCTCCTACACACAAATCTTCCATGTGAGTGTTAGCAACTGCCGTATGCTCCCTCCATTCTGAAATGCAGTGCATATAGCTTTATTGAAAATTCGAACCTCGCAAACTTTTACCGAGTTTTCGTGTACCAAATTGCACATGTAGAATACCATGTATATATCATTTCATTCATCTTCGAGAGGTAACTATAAAGATGGGTGAGGAGTCTACAAAGAAAGACCATCGTATCACCCGCAACAATTTCAAGCATCCTTTAGTGTCGAGGAATATCATAGGAACTCTATATGATATGATTTTTATAGGATTTTTTCCTTTAGAGCCAATTGGTTCATAGGAATAGATTCATATACTCCACATTTCAAAGGAAATAAACATGATATCATTTCTATAGATTTAGAGCCACTTGGTTCATATGAATGGATTCCTATACTCCCTTAATTTCAAAGGAAAATAAACATTAGCGTATATTCAATAGAAAAGTTCCTATGATATGAACCAAATTACATCTCTTTTCTTATCCCTCCTCATAGGAATTGAGATACATGTCATCTCTAGATTCAATAGAAAAGTTCCTATGATGTGAACCAAATGACATCTCTTTTCCAATCCCTACTCATAGGAATTGAGATGCTCCATATCATCTCTTTCCCTACAACTTCCATGTAAACATCTTCTATTCCTAAATAGATAGTACAACCCACTAGTAGTTTTTTTTCCAAAACATGCAACTATGGCACAAGAACTATATAGTGTGCCGATAACTTTGAAAGATGGTCGCTCGATGAAGCTAACCCGACAGTGCAGAGATAGGCAAATCCGAGCACTACTGGCCGTTGGATATCATCAACATTCCACCAGATCTGCCACATGTACAATTAAGAAGACTCCATGGTTGAACTTAAGCATAATGCACAAACCTCAAAACACAAGCACTTCTCCTTTGTTCTAGAATCTTCTGTATCATAATTGATTATTTTTTTCTAAATGAATTGCCATTATTTGTTTTTTACTTTATGATTTACAATGCACAACCCCATGAATCTTAACATTTTTATAAAACTAATTGATTTTGAATGAGATGAACTATAAGAACAAAACGAACATCTACATCATGCATATATGACTCAAAGCTTTACATGCTATAGTGTGTATTTATTCATAATTTGGTTTCAAAATCTCATGCGTTCAATACATGTGTACCTTACTAGTTTTGAGTAGAGTAGCAAATTTCACGCGGCCCCGGGTATATCAAAATGCAGGGCCCATGCATCATTGCCTTTCGGTCGAACCTACGTCCACAATTTTTTGTACGTACTATATCTCCACTGGTCCCCGAACCCAAAATGCTGCCTCGTTCCCGTAAAACCAAGCGGCCCACACATATTTAAGGCGTCGACTCGAACCCGTTTACTACGACGTGGCCCCGCACGCCGTAGTACTCCTACAAACCCTACCGCCGCACTCATCATCGGTTTTCTTCAAGAGGACGAGGGAGAAGCCGATTTGTAGTCGAGGCGCTTTAAAAGAAGGATCTGTAGTGGAGACCCCTACCCTAGGGTGCCCTAGGTAGCTGCCGCACGCATCATTGTTTTCTCTTTTCTTTATGCTCTTGTGCCCTAGAGTGAAATGATGGTTGCTTCGTCCGTCCAGCTTAATGCGGGAAAGGTGGGGCTTTGTGATTTGACCCCTCATCGCTCATTTTCTACTACTGCGGCGCTACGACCGGGGTGCCTCCAATTCCAACCACTGCTCCGAACTGTAATTTGGTGCATCGCACGTGGAACAAGACAGTGGATGAGCCACATGTCGGCCAAAGGGGTCCTGTTAAGTGTGTCGCCATTTCGTGTGCAGACTGACCCTGCTTGAGTTGCTACGCCAACACGACAGGAGCAGCCTACCACTTGGTTTTGCTCCTTGGTGAATCCCGACTATATTGATCTAAAAAGATACGTGCTGAACTACCCTCTCCGTCTTGGTTTTTTTATTTTTAGGCGTCTCGGTTTATAGGGCCTGCAGTAGTTCTAGGTCATCCATTTGACTAACTAAATATGAGTTACTATGTCACAAAAAGTATATCATTGGATTCTTAAGTGGATGTAGTTGTATTTAAAAGTCGAGGGCGGGGCTTTTCCTGCGCGGTAGGCGGGGCAGTTCCGCCTAGTCGGTTCGACAGAGACGCGAGAAGACGAGGGAGTAGGCTGCTGCAAACGTAGGGCTGTGTGATTTGACAGCGAGTTACTGCTGGACAGGTGGGGCCCCGTGATTTGACTTGCCATTATCATTTTAACTGCGGCGCTACGACCGGCGTGAGTCTCCCGATTCCTGACCACCTCCATACAGGTGCCTCTCCCAATGCTCCACCATGTAGTAGAGGCTGGCTCTTGCATGAGAGCCCACTTCTCCACTTTTTCCTTGCCTCTCTTTCCTCCACATATGCAAAAATGCCATGTAAAGCGCACTATTGTACTTACTTTTACTTGCTCCTACAGGTGCTTAAGCTTGCCACATAGTCATAAAGTCTGATGTGGCACGTTAATCAAGAAGAGAGAGAGTAGTTTGGTGACCCAAGGAAGAAACGGTGCTAAGCGCGTGTACCTAGGTGAAAAGACAATTTTGAGTCTACAGCTAATTAAATGAAGCAAACTTAGCAACACCATTTCATTGGAAGAGGTCACTCTTTGGCAAATGCAATAAATACTAGTACTCCCTATGTCCCATAATATAAGAACATTTTTGGCACTACACTAGTGTCAAAAACATTCTTATATTATGTGACGGAGGGAGTACAAAGAAAGAGATAGAGAGGAGAAAAAATACACTTATAGCCAACCTTATAGCCAACCTTGTTGTAGTATGAGTGACTAAGTGATGACTATGTATGACATGCCAACATCAGATAGCCTAATGCACCATGTTAAATCTCCAAGGGCGCGACCGCACGAGCGACGCGATGGTCGTGGTAGGCGCGACCTTGATACGGGCTGCTGGCAGCCCTTGGATCTGAGATCAAACGGTCGCATGCTAAGTTGCTGAAAATTTGCAGAATAACCATCCAAGATAGGATATTCACCCATAGGTCTAGAATCACGCCATGCAACTGTTCGATCTCAGATCCAAGGGATCTCGGAAGCCCGTATCATGGGAGAATGGAAAGCCAGTACCCTGTCGTTCGCACACTGGCAGTTCGCTCCTACTCGTCCCCGCATGTCCTTTAATACTACGGCGGTTCGCTACTAGTCGTCCCGTCCATTCACATTACGGTAGTTCCACTAATCCTAACCCTCCTCCCAAATCCATGGCGTCCCATATCGCCCCGGTCGGCGGTGAGTACAAGGTTAGAACCATCACCGGCGATGAGTTCGACGTCATCTACACTCGTTCTTTCGCGACGGTGAAAGGATGCCTTTCTCACTTCAGACGCATGTTCAAAAACTCAGATGATGAGTGGGTCGCTGGGCTAGATGTTGAGTACACCACAGTCCTTGGACGAGAGAAGGATCTAAAGGACGAAGAGAGGAAGAAGCCCGCCGTGATCCAGGTTTGCGTACATAATGTTTGCTTGGTCTACCACATATGCCATGCCGACGTTGAGTGCCAGGATTTTAAGAACTTCCTCAAGGACAAAACAGTGAAATTAGTTACTGTAGACTTTAAGAACGACAAAGAAGTCCTGGGTCGGATAGGCCTCGTTGTAGGCAACCCCTTCGACCTCCATAAGAATCGGCTGGTGCCCTCTCGTCAGCCTTCAATGCTGACCCTGGCAGGAGCCATGGTTCATCCTTTGTACCGTAAACTGGAGAAACCTCATTACACGTTTCATCATCATGCATGGCAGCGGAATGTACTAGATATAGACCACATCCACTACGCTACAATGGATGGCTACCTTTGTTTCAATATCTACAAGGGTTGGATGAAGAGCAACAGCCAAGTTGGCGGTTCAAGCAAAGAAGTATCAGCCTAGAGGAAGAGGGACAAGGACGAAGTCGAGGACGTGGACGAGGACTCCGAGTAAGGTGGCAGTGTTGTTTCTCATGGTGGTTCTAAACTTCTAATGCAGCATCTACCAGATTAGTTGCATAGTTTAATTTCAGGTGTGCTTAGTTTAACTTGAGGGGTGTATTGTGATGAGCCCCCAGCAGAACTATGTTATGTTTCTTCTCGTTACTTTAACTCTTCAGTATGTACATACTACTAGTATTTCTTTAATAGAATTTAGCACCCCAATTAAGCACGTACTAGCTTTTTTAATAGTACTATATGCATAATTTGGCGACGAGCACTCTCTATATGTACCACCTTTTTTTTTAATTTCAATTTTTGCTCCATGGCGCAATCCATCGATAGTACTACTGCACAAAAGTATACATTTTTTAAAAGGCTAGAGTACTGTTCATCACATATATAGCCAGTTAAATTCTCAACCTAGAACAACGTGCATGCCATGTAGTAAACTGATACGAAAGAAGTATAGTAAAAATGAGGTTATTTTACCGAGCGATCGGCGGGGGAGCATGGCCTGTCATGCGGTCCCACATGTCATGATGTACCAAGGTGATGCTCGTGTCCCTCTTGAGGCAGAAGCAATACTAGTACGTGGTTTGAGATGATGGTGAACCGAAGTGTGAAATAATGGTGGCTTCGTCCGTCTGAGAAGGTGCGGCATTGTGATTTGACATATCATTGCTCATTACTACTACTGGGCCGGTACGAGTGGGGTGCGTCCCCCTGCTGTTCTGCACTGTTATTTGGTGCTTCACACGTCGACCCGGTTGCTATATGTCCCACATGTCGGCGACAGGAAGTACAGAATTCATGAAAGGGAGCGTCGACGGAGGAGTATACTACAGAATTCATGAAAGGGAGCGACTTAGTTTTGGAAAAATCTGTTTTTACGGAGTACGTATGGGTTTATAGGGCTCAAACATTCGTTTTTCCATTTGATAAGTATCAATTCTACTATACTAGTAGTAGTACCATTACATGTTGGATTTCGAGGTGCGTTAGATCACCCGACGCAAGCAGTGTTAAGAGGAAACTAACCAATGCATGTACAGGTTCATGGAAATTTAGTGGTCATTCATGCATTTGTTCTAATTAATGCCTCGGTAAACATAACTTCTTGAGAAAAACGAGCGTACTATACTTGTGCAAACTACGAAATTAATTCGACCACTCACCGTCTACCATGGTTGGAGAGATTTTGAAATTGAGCCATAAACTGGAAAGAAGGGAGTAGTAACTTTTGTCTCGATTACTATTTGTGGCCTTGTACAGATGCAAAATGTATTTTTTTATAGTGGCCTTGTATAAGTAAATGGAGGGAGTACTAACCAACGTAAGTAGTAGGGACGAGGAGTAAACGGAGGGAGTAGTAAAATTTTCTCCTCGTGCTACGAGCCACCGCGCGCGTGGGCGAGGGAGCGGGCGTAAAGGCGTACAGCAGCCCTCCGTTCCAAAATAGATGGCCCAACTTTGTACTAAGGTTAGTACAAAGTTGGGTCATCTATTTTGGAACAGAGGGAGTAGTAAGCTTCACCTCATCCTGCGAGCCACCGCGCCCGTGGGTGGGGGAGACGGCGTACTAAGCAAGCTTCTCCTTGTTCTGCGAGTTGACGGGACACATCAAAAGTACTCCAGTGTATAGAGCCTTGCCTCTAAGGTAGGCCCCACATGGTTTGCCTCTTTTTTTAATTTAACATAACGCGTGAAGTCGCAATTTGTTTGTTCACCCGTGGTAGACGATCTTCCCTCCACCAAGTGGACAACCAGTACACGTCCCAAATTACCATGTGGGCTGCCTTTTTCGTACAGAAATGAGCTCCACCGTGTACCCCGCGCGGGTGTGGTTGGGAAAGAGACGGGAGTACGTGCGCCGTGCGTGCACCTCTTCTCTTCGTGCACATCCCCCACCTACGTGGGTGTGTGTGAGAGAGATACAAACCTAGACATAATGCGCCGTCCATCCCCATGCCTCCGCCCAGTCCGACCATGAGTCACCACCACGCCCCACTCCTCCTCACCTTATCTCTCATATTTCTCCCTCCATTTTTATATACAAGGGACCACTATCAAAATTAAAATTTGCAGATATGCAAGGCAACTAACACTAATTGCTGCAATATTAATGGTGTTTGCCTCATGGTACTAGCAAAGGAGGACATTAATTATCCCTTGCATGCATGCGGGAGTTTGTAAAAAATGCATCTTGATGTTCCGTGCAATGCACGGGCATCTTGCTAGTCCATGAAAACAACATATGGCAAAATTCCACAGCGAACGAGGGATTTGAATCTGTTGGGTGGGGCTGTTTGGATCTTGCCCGGGGTAGCCAAAATATTGGCGACCCTTTTGTCCACCGGTGCCTTTGCCACTGATGAATGAGGAATGGCTGGGTACTCATGCTGTCATGCATCCTCCAGCGCGCACGTTGGAGACGAGCTCGCACGAGCTGTGTATTTTTGTCTCACAACGTCGCCCGAGCCACCCGCAGACCGACCGGCGACCCGCAAATTACGCCATCCAACCGTAGCCGCACACATTATGACAACAACTCAACCAACCGGATGAAATTCACGCAAACACGTAGACAAACTGATATTTCATATAAACAACGACGGGAATCATATAAAATACCGGATTTTCACACAAACATGACGGATTTCATTACATTCAAATGAACTATGGGGTACTAGTTCTGGACAACACATGTATATAATACCTGGCCTAAATGGTCGCCCGCCGATCGATTTGTGTTCCTCATGTCCACAACATGATCACCGGACTGCCGGGAGCCCCGTAGGTATATGCTTCAGTGCAAAGGACGCCTCACTTCCCCACTGCCCAACTGATATCATTGGCTGGTGCCGAAGATGATGGTGGCCGGCACCGGTTCGAGTTCATCACCGGCCACTACTTCGCCATGGCCGGCACCGGCTCGAGTTCATCCTAACATTCCCCTCTTCCGTGGAGCCCATGCGGGGTCGATGAAGGTCCTCGCAACAAAAGGATCCGGCAAGACACCTGTTGTGTACGCCGGCGTCGCCTCCGCAGTGGCCTTCATGGGACCCAAGCGGCGACGGCCTCCCGCGTTCTACTTCTCCTCGATGATGGCGGCGGACGCGGAGGCGCTGACCACCAACTCGTCTCTCTCCGCACACCCGGCTTCTGTTGCTGCTTGCATGGCGCGGCTGCCAGCATGGGAGTCTCGGCCACAGAAATGGGAAATGCGGTACGAGGCAGCGGCATGGACGGCAGCAACGACGCCCGTGTGCCGCTCCTCGTCGAGCTGGCCTGGATCGGCGAGTTGCTGAACCGCGCGCCGACTTGGGGAGGCAACTGGCTCCGTCGGGCGAGGGGGGGGGAGGTGGATCAGCGAGCCGCATAGCTCGTATCCGGCGGGATACCCAGCCGGCTTGGATGCGGAATAACTACTCTTCGTAAGCCATTGTAAGAGTGGACAAAATGGTGGAGGAGATAGGGGAGCGGCGGAGGTGTGCGATTCCTGGCCGTTGTTTGGCCTCGTTTAAATAGGAGATTAAATAGACGGCAGACGGGAGGATCTCGGCCGGTGTTGCGTTTAACACCGGCTCGGTCATGAACGGACGTGTGTCCAGAGTGGGTTTCTCGGCTTCCACACGGGCGGGTTTCATGGAGGCGTTGGAATGCGGCACGGGGACGTGTTCAGCCGGGCGTACCATGAGTGGCGCCCTCGACTCTGACCTAGGACACCACACCGTTCTTCCACTGACATGTGGGCTCTTTGGGTGCATGGCCTACATGTCAGTGACCCAACGCAGGCAGCGCACAGCAGAGGAACTTTTGGTGGGGCAGGGCAGTCAGAAGCGGGCATTTCATAAACCGATGATTGTTCATTGAGTGTGACGTCATCTTTTTCATGTAGTTAAGCCTACTATATTGATAGCCTGTTCAATAGGTTGTGATTCATAAAGACCGCTGCAAACATCAATGTTCTGCTTATCACAGATAAGATTGATTAATACCCGTAACAATCCATGTCCTTAACAAAGGGTGCATGCACGTATAGGTTGAGCGTGTGTCTTGCGTCGTGTGCTGTGTGCGTGCAGGCGTGCGAGTGTTACGTGCGTGCAAGGGTGCGTTTCAGTGTTGCATGGATGGGTGCGTACGCGCGTGTGTTCATGAGTGCATGTGTATGTGTCAGTGTTGCAAGCCAGTATGCGTGCGTGTGTACGTGTCAGTGTTGCACGCCTACATGCATGCGTGTCTTGCGTGCGTGCATGCGTACGTGCGGGGGTGAGGCTACACGTCAGTCGACTAACTTTTTCATCTCTGGTCATTAGATTTTCCAGCCGTTGGATACGAAATCAAGGGCCTCCAGTTTATCATCAAACTCCCACCCCCTGAGCCGTCAGCCACCACCGGCCGAACCGCCAGCCCCCCCGCCCGCGGCCGGCCCGCCCTCCCCGAAACACTCCCACCGCGGTCCACCGCCGCACCGGCCATCCTCTAGCCCCCCCCCCGCCGAGCTTTTTCTCCGGGGATCCCCACCCCACCGCCCAATGAACGCCCCCCCCCAACCGCCGGTGACTGCCAACCAGAGGTCTCACGACTTCGAATACCCACCGACCACTAGTTTATTACCATTTTTGTCCTTCATATACGCGCTGACAGATGGGTCCTATGGTAATGTGCGCTGCTCAATGTGGACCGTTTGACTGGTCAATTGATCTGGTTATCAAAAAATTACAGAGCTGTACAGTGAGCTAGTGACCGTATGATCACCCTAAAATGTACTCCTATTTTATTAACACAGGACAGACTCAAACTACCAATTCTTTCTTTCATATACGGGCTGACAGGTGGGCCCCATGGTTACGCGCCCCGATGGTGCAACACTAGTTGCGCCGCGTGGAATGTTTGACTGGTTAATTGATTGTGTCATCAACAAAATACGGAGTTGTACGGGTGAGCCAGTGACCGTATAATCATGACATGTATTTGTTTAACACGGTACAGATGCAAGGGCTCATATATACGCGCAAGCACTCACCGCTATAAGCGCACAAACATGAACCCTACCCCTATGAGCACCTTCGAGAGAGTGGGCCAGCATATATGATCTTGAGATTTTACGAAGTCACCATAGGTGCCTCGTAGTCAAGTGGAACGTCTCCTCCCACTGAACGTACACCGCCGGAAAATACTGAAATTAACACAGGATAAATGCGAGCACCGGGACTTTAACCTTGGTGGGCTCAAGAAACCACTATCCTCTAACCATCCAACCACATGTTGGTTAGCACGACAAAATGTATGTGGTGACCGTGATGAGCTTATTCTGATGTCCAGTGACCATATCATGCTTTTGCTTCAAATACAATGATCGTAAGTGTCGTCAACAAAATACGGAGCACGCATCAAATGCAAAGCCCGTCAGTGTCATCAACAAAATATGGAGACGTATCATGAGCTAGATACCGTTGTACTATTGTATATGCTTATTTTCTTAGTGGCCGATTGCATGTGTGGTGTGGTGGGCACATCATTTCTAGTTGTGGTGGGTCAACATGAAGACTCATGGGTCGGTTCCATCCTGCGCCACATATAGGTTGGACCGAGACGTGTTATATGAAGACCCATGTGGAGGACTCGGCGTACAACACGAAGCTACCAGAGTCGCGGAGGACTCTATCCCCACTGGTGATAAGCCGACTATATATGATTTGTAACCCTAGGCCCTTAGTATGTTATACAAGCTTGGGGGCTAGTTCGTCGATAGTATAACACACGCACAATGCCTGGTATTCACGTGTACTTTGTACACACCCCTATCACTAATATACAGTACCAGGAGTAGGCTCTTTCTTCAACTGCAAGGGGCCGATCCGAACTAGGGTAAAACCTTGCCTCGTATTACCATCTAGCCTAACAGCTAGGGATATCCTACCGAATGATATGATGAAATCATATCTGCCAACTACTAAGAGAGAGGTGTGTCGGGGGGGGGCAATGTGTGCGAGAGAGGCCTAAAGATAATGTGCGTGCGGAGACACGTAGGCACATATATGTGCGTATAGAGGGCTAGTAGAGACCGTGCATGTGTATATATGCATGTGTATATATGCATGTGAGAGAAATAGTGTTTTCCAACTGAGATTAGTGAAAAGATGGTACATAGTAGTCAGAAAGAGAGAGAGAAACATAGAGAGCATGTGCGTGAGACACCCTGACACCCTGAGAGAGATTGTGAGCATGTGTGAAAGAGAAATGCCGATGCATATAAAGTGTGTGCACTTATGCGTTAGATAGAGAGATATATAACGCGTTTGTGAGCACGGGGCGAGGCATTGTGCATCTACGTGTAAAGGGCGGTTCTACACATTAAATTAAAATATAAATGGCATTATTATTTTTGGATGAGATCATGAATTTTGCAAATTGCGTATGGACGAAAATCGGTCTATCATACACCCATACTCTATTGAATTCTAGCATGTGCATGTGTTTATTTCATATTATCGATCCATAGAGTGAGAGCGGTTTGAAATACAGGCAATGGATGCTTTTGTAATTCATATATAAACATTAATTAGTGCACTCCATGTTGTTAGTGTGAAGCACTTTATACATTTGTCACTTGCATGGATACATTCCAAATTGCTAGGTATGAAATAAAATACATGTCGAATTAAACATAAACGGGGTTTCGAAAATCGAATTCATAGGAAGTGCATTCATATATTTGAACCCGAGATAATGGCATTTGTAAATCAGATGTAGAAGGGGGCATCAACCTTTGTTGTGAGTTTGAACATGCTATATATATTCATACGCATATGTAACTCTTTTTTGCAACCAAGGAGATTATATCTGGAACCATGCATGAACTGAGGTAAGTTGCATATTTTTTAATATATACTCGTGTACAATGTATATTCAAATGTACCCCCTCCATTCCAAAATAATCGTAGCTTTAGGATTTTCAAGAGTAAATATTTGTGAAGTTTGACAAATCCTGAAAGTTCAATTCAAGAGAACTGAAAATGTTAATGCTTCTGCTCCCAAATATAGAACGAAGTGGCAAATAGGCCTCAGGTCACCCAAAACCGCGCGAGACTAATGTTTTGGTGGTAGGAAATTACTGTCCTCGCTCTGGCCCGTGTAGCCTATCGGCCCGATGTCCAAAGGTCTAAACCGGGGTAGGTTTGTAACTTCACCAAGACGCTAGTCTCAACCGCCTCCGAGAAGCATTCATACCCCGTGGGCGCCTAAACACCCATGCTCTCGGCCGAAATCTATCCCGCCCACATTTGGGACACCTGACATGACTGTCCTACCCCCAACCCGCAATATGTCCAAATTTTAGATGGGGGCAAAGTTTGTAACTTTCCCCAAATTTCAAACAAGCGTGTCTCAAACCTAAACATTGTTTCCCCTTAGTTCCCCGCCTCCCTCTGTTTCCCCATTCATACTCCGTGGGCGCAAAAACGCCCTCTCCACCAGCCGTGAAACCCCAGCCTCCTCCGTCCTCCACCCCATAGCGGCCAATCCACCGCCGCCGTCCTCCATCACGCCGGAGCCGGTACCCCGACATCGTCGTCCAACGCAACCGCAACTGCAACGCCCTCAAGGACTTAGCAGCTGAAGCCGAGGCAGAGCTGCCTCCAGGACGCCGACGCCGACGTTGCGCCGTACCAGAACCACTCCGACCATGCCGTCCTGCGCCTCACTGCTGCGGCTCCACTGTCGCAACCGTCCACCGCACCGGAGCTGTTCCCGCTACCCCGTCGTTCGCCGCCTCGGATCTGCTTCCCCGCCGCCGACAGACGGCCACCGCACCACACTCAACAACTTGGCCATGGGTTCGTCCAAGGCTGCACCATCCTCCACAACTTCTGGTTTCCGGCGAACAACAAGAAGATCGTCGGAAAAAACAGAAGGAGGACACAGCACTGCCAGCAGAAAGAGGTACTCCTCTTCCCTTATTCGTGCAAATCTTACATCTCGCTCACACCGTATTCATCCCACGAAAGAAACTAGTTGAGTGCTTCTTACTGCATCTTCTTCGTGATACTAAATGCACAAGGTTTCCTCCCTTTTACTATTTCACCTTTGCTAGAGGTCAGTAGCCCACCAGGATTTCAATTCAGGGTCAGTCAAACCGCAACTAAAAGAAGCAGCACCCGCTTAGGCGCACAGAGCACCTAGTCCGCCTGTTCCCCGGGGAAGCGGTGCATTGGTGTCTATCATAGGGGTGTGGGGCGCAGGAGCTGCTTGCGCCCGATCTGGAGGTTGGTGGGGCCTGAATGGATGGCCGGGGGCGGTGCCAAGCACGGCGGTGCGGTGAGGTCGAGGGGAGGACGTAGGCAGGGGAGGAATACTGGGCCGATGGTCGCTGGCGTTTCGAGGAAGATCGTCAACACTGACTGACTGGAGGTAGATGAAGGCGATCTGCCCGTTCTTTGTACATCGGACGGTGCAGAAAAAATGGACTGACCTATTTGCTTTCAGTCGACTATTATTTTCATAGAATCCTGTAGTAATTTAGTCTGCCATGCATGTTGTAGAGCTATCATATGTCTCCCGTCATTTATTTCCCACCGACCTGCTATCTGCTACCTTTACACTCTACTAATTGTGCACACACTTCACCCATACTCACACTATTGTTTTTTTATGCATGGGTATTTCAGACTCTAGTGTAGTGTTGATGAATGCAGAAAAGAAAAGACAGAAGTTGCTCCAGTGTAATTCGAAGATAAGCACTAAGCATTTCAGTGCGCTAATGGGTGAAGTGTCAGCAGTTGGAGACAGTAAACGTAGCTCTGCAGTTGATGATCTCAATTGCCACACACAACCATCCCAGGTGCTTGCTTTAACTTCACGCTGTCAAATGTGGTTGCATGTTGCATATGGTGTCTAGCTTGTATTGCTTCTAATTTGGTTAAATTGTATCTGCTTACTTTACACATTATACCTTTGATAATGACATGCCTTCCTGTTTTTGATACATACTACATATGTCTATTAACCATGTTCGTACATCAAACTAATGCTCTTTTGTATCCCTCGTCAATCACTTATGATGAGACAGTCACCCCAGTGGGTTACTGTGAGATGCCCTACTCGTTTAAAGAGTGCAATGTCATCCTCCCCACATGATTCTCAAGGAACAACAAGGCTAAATGAAGATAGTCAATGTAGCTCTCTAGTTGATCACCGCAATTCCCCCACACCACCATCGCAGGTGCTTGCTCTTACTTGGCAGTGTGATATGTGGTTGCATGTTGCATATGGTGTCTACCCTGTAATGCTTCTAATTAGGGTAAATTGCATCTTCTTAGCTAACACATTATACCTGTGAATATGACATGCCTTCCTGTTTTTGGTACATACTACGTCTTTCTATTAACCATGTTCTTACATCAAACTACTTTTCTTGTGTATCCCTCATCAATGCTCCTAATTTGTTAAATTGCATCTCCTTAGCTTACACATTATACATGTGAATATGACACGCCTTCCTGTTTTTGGTACATACTACATCTGCCTATCACACCATGTTCTTACATCAAACTACTGTTCTTGTGTATCTTGCGTCTATCGCTTATGATGAGACAGTCACGCGCGTGGGTTAATATGAGACGCAATACTCTTATAAAGAATGCAATTTCATCCTCTCCACATGATTCTCAAGAAACAGCAAGCCTAAATGAAGATATTGAACGTAGCTCTGTACCTGAAGACCGCACTTCCCCTACACCACCATCACAGGTGCTTGCTCTAACTTCGCAGTGTGATATGTGGTTGCATGTTGCATACGGTGTCTAGCTTGTAATGCTTCTAATTAGGGTAAATTGCATCTACTTAGTTTACACACTATACCTGTGAATATGACATGCCTTCCTATTTTTGGTACACACTACATCTATGTGTTAACCTTGTTCTTACATGAAACTACCTCTCTTCTGTATCCTGCATCAATCACTTACGATGAGTCACCTTTATTCGTTGCATATTGCATATTATTTCTAGCCTGTTGCCATGTATTGCTTCTAATTTGGTCAATATTTGTTAGGGCACCCTTTTAATTTGGCAGAGTGATATTGGTTTCATCTTTCATATGGTTTCTAGCTTGCATCGATTCTAACAAGTTCAAGCACCTTGTGCTTAGTTTACACTTTATACATCATACATGTCAATATGTCACGCCGTCCTATTTTTCATACATATTCCATCCTCCTATCATGCGGCTGCCTTACATGAAAGTAGTGTTCGTCAGTATCATGCATCAATGAGTTCTGAAGAGCAAATTTTATTCCTTTTTCTTGTGGGTTTGACTTGACAAGGCAAAATCAAGAAAGAGGAAGGAAAAGAGTAAGGAAGGCGATGATGGTGGTCCTCTGCAGCAACGTAAACGGAGCATCTGTACCGATTCTCCTTGTACTGATAGTGCATTACAAGGTCCAAGTCTCCGCTCCCCTACTCCACCATCCAAGGTGCTTGCTCTAACTTGGCAGTGTGATATCTGGTTGCATGTTGCATATGGTGTCTAGCTCGTATTGCTCCTAATTAGTGTAAACTGCATCTGCTTAGCTTACACATGATACATGTGAATATGACATGCTTTCCTGTTTTTGGTACATACTATATCTGTCTATCACACCATGTTCTTACATGAAACTACTCTTCTTGTGTATCCTGCATCAGTCACTTATGATGGGACACCTTTAAGTTGGCAGTGTGATATTGGTTTGCGTCTTGAATATGATTTCTAGCATGTATTGCTTCTAGTTTGATGAACGCCACCTATGACGAGACAGTTTTAACTTGGCAGAGTGATATTGATTGCACCTTCCATATGGTGTCTTGCAGTGTTTCTAATTTGTTGAAGTGCCTTCTGCTTAGTTACCACATCATAGGTGTGAATATGTCAAGCCGTCCATTTTTTCGTACATATTCCATCCTCGTATCATGACTTTGCCTTTCATCAGAGTAGTGTTCGTCAGTATCATGCATGAATGAGTTCTGAAGAGCGAATGATATTCCTTTTTCTTGTCGGTATGACCTCACAATGCAAAATCAATAAAGCTGAAGGAAATTGGCAAGGCATTGGATGATGGTGGTCCTTCCGAGCAACTAAAACGGAGGTTCTCTACAGATTCTACTCCTCCATCCTCCCAACAAGATTCGCAAGACAACGCAAGGCTAGACAGTCAACGTAGCTGTGTAGATGATGAGCACATCTCCCCTACTCCACCATCACAGGTGCTTGCTCTAACTTGGCACTATTATATGTGCTTGCATGTTGCGTATGATGTCTAGCTTGTATTGCTTCTAACTTTGTTGAATTGCATCTGCTTACTTTACACATAATGCCTGTGAATATGACATGTGTTCCTGTTTCTACATCAGACTACTATTCTTGCATATCCCACATTCAGTCACTTATGATAAGGCACCTTTAAGTCGCCACTGTGATATTGGTTGTGTCTTGCATATGATTTCTAGCATGTACTGCTTCCTAATTTGTTGAAACGCCATACAGTTTGAACTTGGCAGAGTGATATTGGTTGCATCTTTCATATGGTGTCTAGCTTGCAGTGCTTCTAATTTGTTGAAATGCCTTCTGCTTAGTTACCACATCATAGGTGTGAATATGTCACACCATCCTGTTTTTCATACATATCCCATCCTCGCATCATGTGTTTGCCTTTCATCCGAGTAGTGTTCGTCAGTATCATGCATGAATGAGTTCTGAAGAGCGAATTTTATTCCTTTTTCTTATCGGTTTGACTTCACAATGCAAAATCATTACAGCTGAAGGAAATTAGTCCGTCAGTGGATGATGGTGGTCCTTCGGAGCAACTCAAACAGGGGGTCTCTACAGATTCTACTCCGCCATCCTCCCAACAAGATTCGCAAGACAACACAAGGCTGGATAGTCAACGTAACTGTGTAGATGATGAGCACATCTCCCCTACTCCACCATCACAGGTGCTTGCTCTAACTTGACACCATTATATGTGGTTGCATGTTGCGTATGATGTCTAGCTTGTATTGCTTCTAACTTGAATTGCATCTGCTTACTTTACACATAATGCCTGTGAATATGACACGTGTTCCTGTTTCTAGAACATACGTGTACATGATGAGCACATCTCCCCTACTCCACCATCACAGGTGCTTGCTCTTACTTGGAACTATTATACGTGGTTGTGTTTTTCGTATGATGTCTAGTTTGTATCGCTTCTGATTATGTTGAATTGCATCTGCGTAGCTTACAACTTATACCTGCAATGATCACTTACCCATAAGACACATTTAACTTGGGACTGTGATGTAGGTTGCATCTTGCATTGTCTTCTAGCTTGTACTGCTTCTAATTTCTTGAAATGGCACTTACGACGAGACACTTTTTACCTGATAGAGTGATATTGGTTGCATGTTCATATGGTGCCTAGCTTTCATTTTTTCTAATTTTGTTGAAATGCCTTCCGCTTACTGTTTTTTCATACATATTCCATCCTCCTATCGTACGTGTGAATATGAAACGCTGTCTTTTTTGTATATATTCCATCCTCCTATCCTGCGCTTGCCTTACATCAAAGTAGTGTTCGTCTGTATCATGCATCAACCAGTTATGCAGAGCTAATTTTATTCATCTTCTTGTGGTTTTGACTTCATAAGGCAATATCAGAAAATAGGAAGGAAAAGAGTAAGTTAGGGGATGTTGGTGGTCCTCCGCACCGACGCAAACAGAGACTCTCTAGATTTGCCACTACTACTGCTAATGAAGTTGAAGTCCCAAGTCTACATGATGAGTTCATCTCCCGTACTCCACCATCGCAGGTGCTTGCTCTAAGTTGACAGTGTGATAATTAGTTTCATGTTGCATATGTTGTCTAGCCTGTATTTCTTCTATTCTGATTAAATTGCACCTGCTGAGTTTATACGTTATACATGTGCATATGACATGGCTTTCTGTGTCTAGAATACACTGCATCTATTACCATGTTCTTACATCAAAGTACTGCTGTTGTGTATCCCGCATCAGTCACTCATGATTGGATGCTTTTAACATGGCAGTTTGATAGTGGTTGCATCTTGCATTGATTTCTACGTTGTACTGCTTCTAATTTTTCGAATTGCCACTTATGACAAGACACTTTTAACTTGGCAGAGTAATATTGGTTGCATCTTTCATATGGTGTCTAGCTTGCATTACTTCTATTTTCTTGAAAATCCTTCTGCTTAGTTTGCACATCGTAGCTGTGAATATGTCATGTCGTCCTGTTTTTCTTACATATTCCATCCTCATACGGTTGTCTTACATCAAAGTATTGCTTGTCTGTATCATGCATCAATGAGTTCTGAAGAGTGATTTTATTCTTTTGTGTTGTGGGTACAACTTGACATGGCAAAGTCAAAAAAGAGCAAGGAAAATAATATAGTAGGGAGTGCTGTTACTCGTCGGGTGAAACGGAAAAGGTTCTGCCATCGAGATTCTGCTGGTACTTATAGTGCAGTAGAAGGTCCAAGTCCACCGGCTAAATCTACAAACACAGTATCACCTGCTCCACCAGCTGTAACATCCGCTTCAACTTTACCAGCATCTCAACCAGTTACTCGTTCGTTTGCTCCGGAACTGGCCAGTTCCCAAGCTGCCTTCACACCTAACACTACTTCTGAAGCACTGCTGACACAACAGGACTTGGCAAGATCAGATGAACCTCATGAGCATCAACACCAAGACGGTACCTGACCGAGTCAAGTTGCAGTTGCATGCTCCTTTATATGTACTCTCACAGTTTGATGTACACTAACACTTTCCATATTCGTTGTTGAACTAGCACCACGGCGCAAGCGGAAACAGACATTAGGGATAATGCTTGACAGATTAACAAAATCTAAAGGAGGAAGAATGAAGATCCATTTTGAGGCAGGTTTAAAAAGGCCACGTGATGCTACAGAGTCAGCCAAGTTAGTATCAGAGACAGCCGTTGCCGTTAGGTGTCATGCACGTATCCTCCCAACGTGGATCCAGTACAGGAATGAGAAAGACAATACCCAGTTTAACACCTTCCTTGACCATTTATCTGTAAGTAATGTTATTCATCGCAATTAGTAATATTGTCTTGCTCTATCCCATACATTCTAGCTTCCTCCTAATAAGACTCACATTCTTTTTTCAATAGATGAGGTTCAAGTTGGATCCGAAAGATGATGCAACTAAACAAGCATGCACTCATGTTTTTCAGTCTGCTCTGCGACAGTATCGGTACCACCTTAGAAAATCTCACTTTGAAGGCAAGGCTAACAATGAAATCGCCCAAACATCTCCAGTGGAATATATTACAGATGAAGACTGGACAGCCCTCGTTAAACACTGGTCTGATCCAAAGTATCAGGTAGGCTATATGTATTTGATCAGACCACATATTGAACTTGTATTTATGTATGTGCCTTACAAGTGTATCTTCTTCTAGGCTAACTGTTTGAAGAACAAAACCAACCGTTCTAAAGTGAAATTCCAACAGACAACAGGATCTCGTAGCTATATTGCACACTGCGAGGCTCTTGTAAATAGCTTCTACTTCCTTCTTTTTTTGTGCCATATTATCGTATCTATATTGACTTGTTCCAAATACAGAGGAAAGCCCGTGCGGACCAAAAAGAACCTGAACCGAATGCAGTGCAAATCTTCAAGGATTGCCACACCAGCAAGATGAAGGGCATGAGCACACCAGTTCAAGCCGCTGTTGTAAGTCCTTACTCCTCCTTCCTTGAACTGATTGGTACTGTGATGTGTTCATTTAACTACTTGGTTTGCAGCCAATGTGAGTTACTTTGTTCACTTTTATTCACAGTTGTCTCAACGTATCATTTCACCTTACATGGTTTAAAAGAGATGAAGGATATTCTTTTGGTCTTGATCTATAATCTAGTTGTTATGTTCACGTGCGCACACAATGATAAAATAGCCTGTTTGTTTTATATCTGTTTGCCCATGATATGAATGATGTCATACTATGTTCATCCTACTTTAAACCATGTCTCTTTATCCGTAGATGTCAACGAATGTGAGGAAATAGACAATATAGTAGGCATGCTACATGGACATATGTTCCGAAAGTGATTTTATTATGTAGTTGGCACTACAATACATGCTAATGTATTACAGTAGTTCACCAAAATAAGTTATGTATAAATGTTTAACCTACTTTGTTTGTTTTTGTCTCATTAGTAACTTATCTGGTACACTAATCTACAAGTTCAAACTTTCAGGAAGCTATGTAACAAATGATTGAACAGCCACAACCACCTGAAGGTGACGAGGCTACTACAGGCACAATGTCACCTCTTGCTGCAGTGCGTCAGTATCTCTCCACTAACAGTGCAAAAAGCACCTTCCTGCGTAATTCTGGGTTGGTTATCAAGGTAACCTCGTCCAAATCGCCTACTAAATAAAATCTTCCTGCTAGACAGAGTGATATATCTGTGCTCCAGACACAAGTCCAATCCCTAATGGACATTGTTTCGGAAACAAGAATAGTGGTTGAGAAATGTCGTCAAGATATGAATGGTTTTGAAACCAGACTATCAGACATTCGCTTCGTTGTTCAAGAGCAATGGCGGAAAAAAGGTGGAGATCGTACTTCTCCATCAGATTCTACAGCCTGAAACATTAGCACTCAGGTCAAATGATCTGTGCTTCTATACATCTGATGGTGCTTTTATCTGTAAGGACTGTAAACTTTATGCCAACAGGCCTTTTGTTGTATGGTTGGAATTTATTTTGTTGTGATACAACATTTATGATGCTGCCTCAGGCTGCAGTAATTACGACGCTATTTTTGTATAGTGTAGGTTTATCTTAGTAATGTATTCGGCCGAAAGCTTCATAGGAGCCCAACATGCCAACATTCGTCGGGCCCATTCCAATTGGGCTAAAAACGATAACGGGCCGAAATTGGCATGTAGCCCACTAAAAATATCTGGGCCTAAATCAACATAAGCTTTCATATTTTTCTGGTAGGCCTGTGCCCATAGTGGGCCTTTAACATGCCTAAACATAATTTGGGCCCTCAGTAAAAATAGGCTGTTTACAGGTGTAAATATCTCGAGCCCATAAAAACATGGGCCTTTAATAGAGCGAAAGTGAGATTGGGCCCTGATTGTGCCAAATAACCCACTGGACTTAGCAGGCCGAAATGGTGGCCCATTTACGATGCGGATCTTTGACAGGCCGAAATTCGGACGGGCCGTAAATGCGCCGACCTAATACACGGGCCTTTAACAGGCCGGAACTTCGGTCGGGCTAGATTATCGTCATTTTTATATGGGCCGTTAATGGGCCCGATATGACGTTGGGCCACATATGGCCCATGGTTTACGTCCGACGTTAACAGGCCGAAAATGACAACAGGTCGAAAGTGGCCCAAAGCTATAGTGGGCCTCTAACAGGCCGAATGTCAGACATGGCCGAATATGACCCAAATCCTTCACGGTCGTTTATAGGCCGAAAGTTTTGATGGCCTGTAAATGGGCCCAAATGAAGCCGGACCTTTAACAGGCCGGAAATACACCGGGCCGTAATTCGGCCCAGTTACTTAGCGGACTGTTAACGGGCCAGAAGTGACCATGGGCCGCGTTGATGACAAGTTTAGGACAGGCCGTTGACGGGCCGATTTGACAGAGAATGTTGGGCCTTTAGCTGGGCTGGCCCATTATGGTCTGCAGAATCTTGTGGGCCTTTAGCTGGGCCGACCCATTGTGGTCCGCAAAATCTTGTGGGCCTTTAGCTAGGCCGGCCCATTATGGTCTGCAAAATTGTGTGGGCCTTTAGCTGGGCCGGCCCATTATGGTCCGCTAAATTTTGTGGGCCTTTAGCTGGGCCGACCCATTATGGTCCGCTAAATCTTATGGACCTTCGGTTGGGCCGGTCCATTTAAACTTTGTGGGCCACTTTTGGGCCGGTCCACGTGTCAACATATCATAGGCCCATCTCGACCATTGGATGAGTGACACCTGTGCCAACGCGGAGCTGACGCGTGGATCTGTCAGCCAATGAGAATTTTACACGTGGAAAATCGGCATTGGTCGTGGCTATTAACGGGTTATCGGATCCAAAATCCGGCCCGATAGCTTAACGGGTTATCGTTTGATTTGATTCTTTTTGCAAACCGGAGTTCTTAAGTTGAACTTCGTGGTTCGATCTCTTATTTGAGTTTTAACCGTGCTGTTTTGCTTGATTGCTTATTGTATGTTTGTTTGTTTGCGATAGAGTACCCGGAGTGCGAAGTGTGCTACGAGTCTCTAGGTTTCGCGGATCATCAGCAAGGCAAGTAATACTTTGATCATACCTCTTTACTACCAAGTTTTATTGCATTAGATCAATCCGCAAACAATTGCATGGTTAGGGTCTAATTTAACTTGTGGGTTTGGGAAGTAGATGAGGTAGTACCTATTCACCTGTTTATTATCAAACCTATGGGAGTTACTTCTACGTTGCTTATATTGCTATGCTATGCTCGTAGACGTGGATTGGGTTTGAGTGTATCCATGACAGATGTGAGTTTTTTAATTAATGGTTCAACTTAAGGTGGCAACTTTAATACACATCTGGGTGGATTGAGGCACCTGGGGAACCCAGTGATTGCGTGTATTTTTTTTGGAAATCCCGGGGTACCGTGTGATTCTCCTCTGGACTGCCACCCAGGCTCAAAGGGATCATGAGATTATTCATGCTAGAAACTTCCGTATGCAGCCACAAGCCATTATGGGCTCTGGCATAGTTGAGTATGTTGTGTGACCTCTTTCAGTGGTAGGCTAGCAGATGTAGGGGATGTAGGTGGTACGGTCTACCCGTTGAAAGAGTTAATGCTTCTGAAAGACTGTGTCTCGGTCATCCGTTTCTCAAACACCATGTAGTGCGAGAAATCCAACGGAGGAGATCGAGTCTTGTGGGGAAAAGTGCGCAAACCTCTGCAGAGTGTACAAACTAATCATGGTTATCCGTGTCCCCGGTTATGGACATCTTGAGTATCAGGTTCTTGGATTATCATGTGGATCTCATCACTCTTAATTATAAATTTGATTGGGTTTTTAGTTACTTTTAATTGGGATTGAGATGGGGTTTACCATTCTCAATGTTTAACAACCACCATGATAGTTAAATAAAAATTTATTCCTTTGCTGTAGGGAAAAATTGGCTTTCCGCAAAACATATTAACCATACAGCCTCCATCAGCCATATATGCATGTAGTGATAGACTTATTCTGTGTATTACTCTTTGGTGTTATATTGCCAGCATATTCCATGTGCTGATCCGTGTTCGGGCTGCAACGTATCATGTTGCAGATTTTTCAGACGACGAGTAAGGTGCCTTAGGTCGTGGTCTTTCACTCAGTGATGTCGTTGGAGTTGATGGACTCACTTTATCTTCCAAGCCTTCCGCTGTTATCGTATTTAGATGGCCTTAAGCCATATTATTTTGTAATAAGTTCTCTTTTGAGACATTCGATGTAATAAGTGTGTGATTGCTACTCTGTTATAAATCCTTCAAGTACTGTGCGTGTCAGCATTACCGATCCAGGGATGACACTGATGCACAGAGATCAGACTGTTTGAGGTCTGGTCGCTACACCATTTTGGTGAATCCATTTGGTACCAACTTTCGACAACATCTTCTTATGGCCAAATCACTAAGCCTTGCCAAATTTAAGCTCAAGTGTCTTCTCCATGTGAGCACCTTCCTGATCAAGTTTCTGGACCCTAATGTGAGTTACAAAGCAACTATATTAGTTTGTGCTCCATTATGCTCCAAAACCTCCAGGATCATAGTCCTTCCGTAGTTAATCATCCTAAACAACACCATTTGACCCAATCAGTTTCCTGTTGATCAGCAGTGCTCTGCCAAGTTTGATGCAGTAAACTTCATTGCTTAGTTACCATTTAACCATAGCACCCAGATCAAGCCATGGCATCATAAATGCTCCATCTTGGAAGGACATAACGATAGACACCATTTACCTGCCTCTCGTGACCTCCTTGTTTATTGTCTTGTGGTGACCGCGCGGCTAGCATGCCAACTCACGCGCTTTGTGCGCCGCGGCGCGTCCAGGACGTCGTTTGCGCTTTGGCCTCTTCTCCTCTCGTCGGCTTCGCGCGCGTGAGCATGTCCAGTGGCTTCACCTCATCGTCGCCGTTCCCCTGGACCCCTCTCCCCTCCGTCCGCTTCCTCACCGATGCTCGCTGACGCACGCCCACGGGAGCACAGTGCCCGACAGGGCATTAACGGCGCTTGGCACTTCTTCCTCTGCTCTCCCCCTTGGCGCCTGCTGCTTCGTGACCTTCGTCCGCTCCCCCTCGTCGTGTTCCCGTGCCCGCCCGTGCTCGGTGAGCCTCGCCAGAGCTTTGGCCGAGCTCGAGCGGCAGCACTCGGCCACGGCCTCCCTCGTCCGGCTATATATAGTCGTCCCCGATTGCTCCTGAGCTCACCAACCGCTCCCCCTCACACCACTACTCCTCGCCAGCCCATCCGTTCGACTCCAGAGCCTCTCATCACCTCGGTTGGCCACCGCGGCCTCCCTCCTAAATTCGCCCGGAGCCGAGCCCCTCACTTCCACCACCACCAGAGACCTCCATCCTCACCCCGGAGCCACCCCAACACAAGGTTGTCAGAATCGCAATTTTGAATCGGATCAGAGCTTCAATGGTAGGATCGCAAATCATAGAATCTTCACTATCAGTATCATAGAAACGTAGATTCTAAGAACTAAAATCGTAGAATCAGAGGGGTAATCTTGGATCGTAAAGTCGTAGAATCGTATAACAAAATCGCGATTCTGACAACCTTGCCAACACCTCTTGTCCTCCTCCCGTGGTTGTTTGCCACAAACTCCCCGGCGGCCGAAGCTCTCCTCCGCCGCGGATCCTTGTTCCGTCTGCTCTGCTGCTCTCCGGCGTGGGCAGATCCCTCAGGCGGGTGCGGCTCCTTGTGCTGGCCACTCCGGTGGTCCGAGCTCCACCGGAGGTGGTCGGAGTCGACCGGACGAGCGTCGGCTACGAGCTCCTGCTCTACTCCGTAAGCCAAGCGCGAGGAGAAGGAGACGATGCCCCCTCCCTGCCAGCTGGTCGTGGGCCCCGCGGGCCCCGTGCGTCATTGAGCCAGCCACCGGCCCCGGCTTTGCCATGCTGGAAAAGTGGAGGCGTAATCCAATGGATTACGTCTTCGCTTATCGAAACCATATTCCTCTTCTACTTCAGACCAGAATGCGTTTTCACTTCAGTGAAAGCGTATTTCCAGGTGTGCGCTTTTAGTTTTTCAGTCAGGGGCCTGTTTGAGAGGATTTTTGTTACAGGTAGGTCCCTGGCAGAAAACACTTCACAACTTTTTGCTCACGACTCCAAATGAGGTGATTCCAAAGACCACTTCTTCATCTCGTCGAGACCGTTTTGTTGGTATCATTTTCACCATGGGTTAACATTCTAAAAATGACCATTTTACCCTTACGCTTAATCAGCCCCCTCCGAGAGAGAACGTTTTCCGGCGATTCTTTCCGCGAGCTTCTCGCACTTCTTCCCGGTGATTTCATCTACCCCAGGCAAGCCACACCCTCCATTTGCATGATTGCAATGCGGTGACATGGTTTAAGTTATTTAAACTTGTTTAAACTATTTCTTTAGCTACATGTGATCTTGTTCATGGCATTTATCGGAGTATTATTTTGATCTTGCTATTGCCATGATATTGCTTGGAGTTCTAGGAATAATCTTTTGCAGATTATTTGGATGTCATGTTGCCTTTGGATTTTTAGTGGCTCATATTATGCTTACTTTCGTGATGGTATCTGGTATGATATTTTGGAGTTTTACTTTGAATATCATGCTGCCTTTGGATTATTAGTGGCTAGAATTATTTTCATCATGATGCTAGTTGATATTTTGTTTTGGAGAATGATTTTGGAGATGATGCTTGCATGTGGATCTTAGTTGGATAGCTTGTTCTTGTTATTGGAGTAATAGTATTACTGATAACCCACAAGTATAGGGGATCAATTGTAGCCTCTTTCGATAAGTAAGAGTGTTGAACCCAACAAGGAGCTAAAGGTAGAACAAATATTCCCTCAAGTTCTATCGACCACCGATACAACTCTACGCATGCTTAACGTTCGCTTTACCTAGAACAAGTATGAAACTAGAAGTACTTTATAGGTGTTGTTGGATAGGTTTGTAAGAATATAAAGAGCACGTAAATAAAAACTAGGGGCTGTTTAGATAAAGACACATTAAAGTTAGTATAGCGAGTGTGGAAAAGTGGTGGTAGGAGTTGCGAAATTGCCCCTAAGCAATTGACTACTTTACTAGACCGATAGCAAGTTTTATGTGGGAGAGGCCACTGCTAGCATGTCATCCCTGACTTGGAATTCTATGCACTTATGATTGGAACTATCAGCAAGCATCGGCAACTACTAACGTTCATTAAGGTAAAACCCAACCGTAGCATTAAGATATATTGGTCCCCCTTCAATCCCGTATGCATCAATTTCTTTGCTAGGTTGAAGCTTCTGTCACTCTTGCCCTCCAATACATAGTCCTATCAACATACAACTAACCCTATGGTGTGATCCACGCGCGCGCTCATATTATGGGCACCAAAGGACAGCAACATAACCACAAGCAAATTAAACCAATCATAGCAATTCACCAATTACCAATAGGACAACGAAAATCTACTCAGACATCATAGGATGGCAACACATCATTGGATAATAATATGAAGCATAAAGCACCATGTTCAAGTAGAGGGTACAGCGGGTTGCGGGAGAGTGGACCGCTATAGATAGATGGGGGAAGGTGATGGAGATGTTGGTGAAGATGACGGAGGTGTTGGTGTAGATCGCGGTGATGATGATGGCCCCGGCGGCGTTCTGGCGCCATCGGAAGCGAGGGGGGAGAGCCCCCTTCCTTCTCCTTCTTCCTTGGCCTTCTCCCTAGGTGGGAGAAGGGTTCTCCCTCTGGTCCTTGGTCTCCATGGCATGGGAGGGGCGAGAGCCCCTCCGAGATTGGATCTGTCTCTCTGTCTCTCTCTGTTTCTGCGTTCCCAGATCTGGCCTTTCATCGTTTCTTTTATAACCGGAGATCCGTAACTCCGATTGGATTGAAATTTGAACATAATTTTTATCCGGATATTAGGTTTCTTGCGGCGAAAGAAGGGCTCCAACCACCTTACGGGGTGTCCACGAGGGTCAGGGGCGCGCCCCCTGCCTCGTGGCCCCCTCGGGCATCGTCTCGCGGTGATTCCACTTCCCAAAATTCATAAATATTCCAAAAACAATATGCGTCAGTTTTTATCCCGTTTGGACTCCGTTTGATATGGATTTTCTACGAAACAAAAAACATGCAACAAACAGGAACTGGCACTGGGCACTGGATCAATATGTTAGTCCCAAAAATAGTATAAAAAGTTGCCAAAAGTATATGAAAGTTGTATAATATTGGCATGGAACAATCAAAAATTATAGATACAACGGAGACGTATCAGGATCCCCAAGCTTAATTCCTGCCCGTCCTCGAGTAGGTAAATGATAAAAAAGATAATTTTTGATGTGGAATGCTACCTAGCATAATCTTGAGCATGTAATCTAATCATGGCATGAATATTAAGACACAAGTGATTCAAAGCAATAGTCTATCATTTGACATTAAGACAATAATACTTCAAGCATACTAATAAAGCAATCATGTCTTTTCAAAATAACATGTCCAAAGAAAGTTATCCCTACAAAATCATATAGTCTCGCTATGCTCCATCTTCACCACACAAAGCATTCAAATCATGCACAACCCCGATGACAAGCCAAGCAATTGTTTCATACTTTCACTATAGGTGGAATAGAATATGATGGTGGAGGTTGTGTGGAGAAGACAAAAAGGAGGAAAGTCTCACATCGGCACGGCTAATCAACAGGCTATGGAGATGCCCATCAATTGATGTCAATGCGAGGAGTAGGGATTTCCATGCAACGGATGCACTAGAGCTATAAGTGTATGAAAGCTCAAACTGAAACTAAGTGGGTGTGCATCCAACTTGCTTGCTCAAGAAGACCTCGGCATTTGAGGAAGCCCATCATCTGAATATACAAGCCAAGTTCTATAATGAAAATTCCCACTAGTATATGAAAGTGATAACTCAAGAGACTCTCTATATGAAGAACATGGTGCTACTCTGAAGCACAAGTGTGGTAAAAGGATAGTAACATTGTCCCTTCTCTCTTTTTTTGTTTTTTTCTTCTTTATTTTTTATTTTTTTGTAGGCTTCTTTGGCCTCTCTCTTTTTTGATAACCTCACATGGGACAATGTTCTAATAATGATGATCATCACACTTTTATTTACTTACAACTCAATGATTACAACTCGATACTTGAACAAAATATGACTCTATATGAATGCCTCCGGCGATGTACCGAGATGTGCAATGATCTAGCGTAGCAAAGATATAAAAAAATGGACAAGCCATGAAAATATCATGCTAGCTATCTTATGATCATGCAAGGCAATATGACAATAAATGCTCAAGTCATGTATATGATGATGATGGAAGTTGCATGGCAATATATCTCGGAATGGCTATGGAAATGCCATGATAGGTAGGTATGGTGGCTGTTTTGAGGCAGATATAAGGAGGCTTATGTGTGACAGAGCATATCATATCACGGGGTTTGGATGCACCGGCGAGGGGAAATATCATATCATGATTGGAGCGAATCCCACGAAGAACACGAGGGGAAATATGAGAGAATCACTGAAACCAACAAGATTCGATTACACATGTGCTAGATCCTCGAGACACGAAGAGATACACGATCCACGATCAACTAAGGACAATACAAGTAGCGTGTTCTTCTCCGTGAGGAGGTCTTGAGGGTCTTCCCGTGAGGGGTCTTGAATCTGCTTGGGGGATCTTCTCCGAAGAGGCCGTGGACTCCAATGGAGAAGTAACTGATAACCCACAAGTATAGGGGATCGCAACAGTTTTCGAGGGTAGAGTATGCAACCCAAATTTATTGATTCGACACAAGGGGAGCCAAAGAATATTCTCAAGTATTAGCAGTTGAGTTGTCAATTCAACCACACCTGGATAACTTAGTATCTGCAGCAAAGGGTTCAGTAGCAAAGTAATATGATAGTAGTGGTAACGGTAACAAAAGTAACGGCAGCAAAAGTAATATTTTTGGTGTTTTGTAGTGATTGTAACAGTAGCAACGAAAAAGTAAGTAAGCAAAGAACAATATGTGAAAAGCTCGTAGGCATTGGATCGGTGATGGAGAATTATGCCGGATGCGGTTCATCATGTAACAATCATAACATAGGGTGACACAGAACTAGCTCCAATTCATCAATGTAATGTAGGCATGTATTCCGAATATAGTCATACGTGCTTATGGTAAAGAACTTGCATGACATCTTTTGTCCTACCCTCTCGTGGCAGCGGGGTCCTAATGGAAACTAAGGGATATTAAGGCCTCCTTTTAATAGAGTACCGGAACAAAGCATTAGCACATAGTGAATACATGAACTCCTCAAACTATGGTCATCACCGGGAGTGGTCCCGATTATTGTCACTTCGGGGTTGCCGGATCATAACACATAGTAGGTGACTATAGACTTGCAAGATAGGATCAAGAACTCACATATATTCATGAAAACATAATAGGTTCAGATCTGAAATCATGGCACTCGGGCCCTAGTGACAAGCATTAAGCATAGCAAAGTCATAGCAACATCAATCTCAGAACATAGTGGATACTAGGGATCAAACCCTAACAAAACTAACTCGATTACATGATAGATCTCATCCAACCCATCACCGTCCAGCAAGCCTACGATGGAACTACTCACGCACGGCGGTGAGCATCATGAAATTGGTGATGGAAGATGGTTGATGATGACGATGGCGACGAATCCCCCTCTCCGGAGCCCCAAACGGACTCCAGATCAGCCCTCCCGAGAGGTTTTAGGGCTTGGCGGCGGTTCCATATCGTAAAACGCGATGAATCCTTCTCTCTGTTTTTTTCTCCCCGAAAGTGAATGTATGGAGTTGGAGTTGAGGTCGGTGGAGCGTCAGGGGGGCCACGAGGTAGGGGGGCGCGCCCTAGGGGGGCAGGCGCGCCCCCACCCTCGTGGGCAGGGTGTGGGCCCCCTGACGTGGATTTTTCTTCCAGTATTTTTCTTATTTTCCAAATAGATGTTCCGTGGAGTTTCAGGTCATTCCGAGAACTTTTGTTTCTGCACATAAGTAACACCATGGAAAGTCTGCTGAAAAAAACATCAGTCCGGGTTAGTTCCATTCAAATCATGCAAGTTAGAGTCCAAAACAAGGGCAAAAGTGTTTGGAAAAGTAGATACGACGGAGACGTATCAGTAACCAAGTGGATGAGCAAAGCTCTATCACCTAAATGAGCTAAACCTTTGCTAACCCTAGAAAAGTGAAGGAGGAGTCGTTTATATAGGCAAAGGGGGCGAAGGGGTACATGGGCTTCGGTCCGAAACGCACACGCAGGTGGTGGTCCGGATGATCCGGGCTTCAGGGACCCGGATGGTCCGAGAGGTGGTCCAGACGAGGCGAAGAGGCAGGCGGCACCGTCGGCGGCCCAGATGTTCGGTGGGGGGTCCGGATGATTTGAGGCATGTCCGGATGGTCCGGTTTCGGGGTGCAGCTCCGGGTGCTCTCGGGTGGATTAGCGGGATCGTCCGGGACGGGGTCCGGATCGTCCAGGCTCTGTCCGAATCATATGGGACATCGTACGGATTGTCCGACCAGCCTGGGACTTGGTTGATTTCTTCTCCATCTTCACGCATGTCTTCCTCCATCGATCCTCCTTGCTCCTTAGCTTCTTCATGGCTAACTCCTTGGTACCTGAGTATGCATAATGTCTTCGTTTGAGGTAGTAGCCATGTCTCATGTGCATCGAAGTGGAATTGTGAGAGGAGAGATGTCACCTCAGCTTCGAGAGCTCTTGCACATGCTCGTGTCATGGGTTCGTTAGGCACTTGGTGAGATGATGATAGGTCCATGGGGATGACCTTGGGATGCTCTGCATCATCTCCCCCCTTGGGAAAGATCCGACCTCGGATCGAGATCTTCATCACCATGGTAGGGCGAAAGATCCTTGACATTGAAGATACCGCTCACATTGTACTTGTCACGTGGGATGTCGATCTTGTAGGCGTTGTTGTTGTAGCGTTCGAGCACCTTGAATGGTCCATCGGCTCGTGGTAGGAGCTTAGGCTTGCGTTTGTTGGGGAAGCGGTCCTTTCGAAGGTGTAGCCACACAAGATCTCCAATGTTGAATATCATGGGTTGCTTGTTGATGTTGAGCTTGGTCGCGAGGCATTGTACTTGGTGCTCGATGGTGTTCCTTGTATCTTCATGCACCTTCTTGAGATAGTTCACTCGTGCACTCGCGTCCATGTTGATGCTCTCTTGTAGTGGAAGAGGTATAATATCCAATGGGGACAACGGGTTGAAGCCGTAGACGACCTCGAATGGGGACTTGCCAGTAGTCGAATGTCTTGCACGGTTGTAGGCGTACTCGGCGATGGGTAGGCACTCTTCCCACTCCTTGATGTTCTTGTTGATCAACACGTGTAGGAGGGTAGATAGTGTTTGGTTCATCACCTCCGTTTGGCCGTCGGTTTGTGGGTGGTATGCCGAAGAGAACAAGAGCTTGATTCCGAGCTTGGCGCATAAGGTCTTCCAAAAGTAGCTTAAGAACTTGACGTCGCGGTCCGAAACAATAGTCTTTGGCACTCCATGTAGGCGCAAGATTTCCCTACAAAAAAGATTTGCAACATGTGAAGCATCGTCTATCTTGTTGCATGGTATGAAATGTGCCATTTTAGAGAATCAGTCTCCACAACAACAAACACGGAATCTTTGCCATTTCTAGTTCTAGGCAAACCAAGCACAAAGTCCATACTAATATCTTCCCATGGGTGATATGGAATAGGAAGTGGCATATAAAGTCCATGAGATTGAGCTTTCGACTTAGCTTTGCGACATGTAGAGCATCGGTTGGTGAAGCATGAGACGTCGCGGAACATCTTGGACCAAAAGTAGTTCTTGGAGAGCGTAACAAATGTCTTGTCACGTCCAAAGTGTCCCATTAGTCCTGCTCCATGAGATTCTTGCAAAAGTAACAAACGAAGAGAAGACTCGGGGATGCAAAGTTTGTTAGCTCTCATAAGATAATCATCTTTGATGTAATAGCGTTCCCAAGATGTATGCGTAAAACACTTGGCATAAGGAATAGCAAAAGTAGGATCATGCGCATACAAGTATTTTATGTGCTCAAAGCCAATGACATTCAATTCAAGTTTAGTAACAAGCATGCATATGCGTGAAAAGCGCATCCGCCACAACATTGTCCTTACCTTTGATGTACTTGATGACATAAGGAAATGACTCTATGAAATCACTCCATTTAGCATGACGCTTGTTCAACTTAGTTTGACCCTTAAGGTATTTAAGCGTTTCATGGTCGGTATGAATGACAAATTTATGAGGGCGAAGATAATGTTCCCATTCACGCAAAATTCACACTAATATAGCTCTTTATCATAGATGGGATAATTGAGTTGCGCTCCGGATAGTTTTTCGCTAAAGTAAGCAATTGGGCTCTTCTCTTGCGTTAACACACCTCGTATGCCATTACTGCTAGCATCGCAATGAATTTCAAAGGGTTTGTCAAAGTTGGGTAATGCAAGCACGGGAGCATGAGTAAGCAAATTCTTAAGTTCATTAAATGTGGTATCTTGGGATGGTCCCCAAACAAATGGCGCATTTTTCTTACTCAAAGCATGCAAAGGTGAAGCAATGGTGCTAAAATCCTTCATGAATCTATGATAGAAACCGGCTAGACCAAGAAAACTTCACACTTGTTGCAAGTTGGTTGGTTGGGGCCAAGTTTTAATAGCATTGCTAGGGCGACAATCGGAACACATGTGAAATGTACCATCTTTCTTGGGAACAAGGATTACCAGGACAGCACAAGGGCTCAAGCTTTCTCGTACATGGCCGTTGTCGATGAGTTGTTGTACTTGCCGTTGGATCTCCTTTGTTTCCTCGGGGTTGCGCGGTAGGGAGCCTTGTTAGGAAGGGGTGCTTCGGGGATGAGGTCGATTCGGTGTTCGATGCCTCATAGTGGAGGTAGACCCGGAGGTAGCTCATCGGGGAATACATCTTCGAATTCCTGCAATAGAGAAGATAACACTAAAGGTATATTGTGAGAGGTGTTAGCTTTTGGTGACTCGTCCTTGCACAAAAGGACATAGTGCATGACACTTGATGGGTTCTCACACACTTCTCGTATCTCACTTTTGGTGGCAAATAGGACTAAGTTCTTCTTGTCGCTCATCGTGGAGGCACTCAATTTGGGCTTGTGGCGCTCACTCTCTTTTGGGTGGTTCGCTCTCTCACTTTTCTCTCCATGATGGGTGGCTTGCTTGCCGGCAATCACTTGACTAGGAGACATAGGGCGTAGCACGTACTCCTTTCCCTTCATCTTGAAGCTATAGTGATTTGTTCGCCCATTGTGGATGACACCTCGGTCAAATTTCCATGGTCGTCCAAGAAGGAGGTGGCAAACGGACATCAGAACGACATCACACTCCAAAGTGTCTTCGTAAGCTCCGATCTTGAAGGATACTTGCACCATATGCTTGACTTGGATAGTGCCGGAGTCGCTTAGCCATTGAACCTTGTAGGGATGTGGGTGCTTCATCTTGACCAATTGGAGCTTGGAGCATAGCTCTTCACTTGCTAAGTTATGGCAACTCCCTCCATCGATGATGACCTTCACGGACCTTCCATTGATGCCGGCCTTGGTGTGGAAGATATGGCATCTTTGGTCTTCGTCTTGTTGATGTTGAAGTGTCAAGACCTTGGAGACAACAAGAGCGGGGCTCGAATCTTTGTCACAAAAGACTTGATTATCTTCATCTTCATTCACTTGTCGGTGCATGGCCACTTGCTCAAGGGCATCCATTTCCTCTTCACTCATGGAGTCATAGGTTCCGTCGTCGTTGATGATCATGGTGCGCTTGTTGGTACACTCAAAGGACTTGTGGCCTCGGCCGCCGCATGTGAAGCATTTGAAGGAACTTGTCTTGATGGTCTCATCGGTAGGAGTAGATGATGATGAAGCTCTCGGCTTGAAGTTGCTTGTAGTAGGGGGACGACTTGAGGTTGTCGAAGTTTTCTTGTAACTTGACTTGTCGCTGTTGCTTGTAGATGGCTTGGTTGAGGTAGAAGGTGTTGGAGTCGTTGAAGCTTGGGTGTTGGAGAAGCCGTAGCTCTTGGAAGAGTACTTGACATACTTGAAGTCATCTTGCACCTGACGTCCCGCCTTGGTAGCTTGATGCACTAGCTCGATGAGGTTGGAGTAAGGTTGGAAGTCGGTAATCTTCTTGATAGGATGATTGAGTCCATTCAAGAAACGTGCCATAGTTTGCTCATCATGTTCCGTGACATTGGCTCGTATCATTGTAATCTCCATTTCCTTGTAGTACTCTTCAACGCTCTTTGTTCCTTGCATGAGGAGTTGGAGTTTCTTGAAGAGGTCGCGGTTGTAGTAGGTTGGCACATAGAATGCTCTCATGACATCCTTCATTTGCGCCCAAGTTGTGATGGGTGGTTCACCTCTTGCCTCTCGGCGCTGACTTGTTCCCACCAAATGAGGACATAATCTTGGAACTCAAGGGATGCCATGGCGATCTTCTTCTCTTCCTCATATTTGTGCAAACAGAAGATTTTGTCAACCTTCAATGCCCATGAAAGGTACTCTTCGGGGTCATTGCTTCCGGAAAACTTGGGCATGGTAAACTTTAGCTTGCCATAGCGTTGTTCTTCATTGTGTTAGGGTCGGGGATGATGACACCCTTGACGTGGAGGATTGTCAACCTCATGTTGCTATTGGCATGGAGGGTTGTCAACCTCATTGTACTCTTGGTGAACTCGGGGTTCTTGTCGAGGAGCTTGAGGAACTTGACGATGCACTCGAGCTTGATAGTTCCTCTCTTGAACTTCTTCGTGAAGCACTTCTTCTTGGTCGCGTCTATGGCGGTTGCATGCGGCAACAGCGCGACTTGTGTTGTGGAGGATGTGATTGACTTGACCCATTCCGTTAGCTTAGCACTCGATCGTTTAGTATTCTGCTATTGCTTTCTTCATGACTTATACATGTTCCTATGACTATGAGATTATGCAACTCCCATTTACCGGAGGAACACTTTGTGTGCTACCAAACGTCACAACGTAACTGGGTGATTATAAAGGTGCTCTACAAGTGTCTCCAAAGGTACTTGTTGGGTTGGCGTATTTCGAGATTAGGATTTGTCACTCCGATTGTCGGAGAGGTATCTCTAGGCCCACTCGGTAATGCACATCACTATAAGCCTTGCAAGCATTGCAACTAATGAGTTAGTTGCGGGATGATGTATTACAGAACGAGTAAAGAGACTTGCCGGTAACGAGATTGAACTAGGTATTGAGATACCGACGATCGAATCTCGGGCAAGTAACATACCGATGACAGTCTGAAACCTGTTAACGAAACTTGCTATGTTTACATGGGTGCTATCATATCTTCTGGTCCTTTTTGGCTTATGGTCAGTAAGGGACTTTTGTCATATGCATTTAGTAGATTCATGCCATGCCTTGTTTTGCTATGTTAAGTTCCTGTAGCATGTTGATTGCTTGCTCTGAACATTGCTACCTGATGTTGTTTCTACCATATCCAGTAATTTCACCAAGTCTGTGAACCTGTTATCTTTTGCACTTTTGCCATGCTTGTTTGAACCTGTTGTGGTGTGATCTAGCCATAGCTCAGTGTTCATCTTTTGTCAAGCATCTTCTGTAGATTACTGACATATGCTTTGTTGCTATGTTGGAGTGCTGTAGCATAGTTACTTGTTGCATTCTAAGTGCTATCATGCCGTTAATCGCAGATTCGTGTCATTCTTGTTTTGCTTGCCATTTGCAAACCGTGCATCCGTTTCCGGTGATCTTTATATCGATTTCGACCGAAATCATCTCATCTTTCCAGTGCCATGCTTGGTTTGCCAAGTTACTGCCTTGTTCATCATTTTTCTTCCTGAGCACGCATATGCATCGCATATCATATCCCGCATATCATGCATGTTTTGCATCATGTTGTTTGTGCTTTTCCCGTGATTGATTGTGGTTCCGTTGCTTGTGTTCTTGTTTTGGGTAGAGCCGGGAGACGAGTTCGTGTATGAGGGACCTGTTGGGTACGCTTACGAGGATCAAGCTTTCGACAACTCTGAGAACCTTGCAGGCAAGATGACCATACCCTCGAAATCACTTCTATCTTTGCTTTGCTAGTTGTTCGTTCTTTTGCCATGCTGCGCTACCTACCACTTGCTATATCATGCCTCCCATATTTGCCATGTCAAGCCTCTAACCATCCTTTCCTAGCAAACCGTTGTTTGGCTAAGTTACCGCTTTTGCTCAGCCCTTCTTATAGCGTTGCTAGTTGCAGGTGAAGTTGAAGTTGGTCCCATGTTGGAACTTGGATATTTATCTTGGGATATCACAATATCTCTTATTTAATTAAGGCATCTATATATTTGGTAAAGGGTGGAAGGCTCGGCCTTATACCTGGTGTTTTGTTCCACTCTTGCCGCCCTAGTTTCCGTCATACCGGTATTATGTTCCTTGAGTTTGCGTTCCTTACGCGGTTGGGTGATTTATGGGACCCCCTTGACAGTTCGCCTTGAATAAAACTCCTCCAGCAAGGCCCAACCTTGGTTTTACCATTTGCCACCTAAGCCTTTTCCCTTGGGTTTTCGCGAGCCCGAGGGTCATCTTTATTTAAACCCCCGGGCCAGTGCTCCTCTGAGTATTGGTCCAACCTGTCAGTCGCCGGTGGCCACCAGGGGCAACTCTGGGCTCGCCTATCGGAAGCTTGGACAATCCGGTGTGCCCTGAGAACGAGATATGTGCAGATCCTATCGGGATTTGTCGGCACATTCGGGTGGCTTTGCTGGTCTTGTTTTACCATTGTCGAAATGTCTTGTAAACCGGGATTCCGAGACTGATCGGGTCTTCTCGGGAGAAGGTTTATCCTTCGTTGACTATGAGAGCTTATAATGGGCTAAGTTGGGACACCCCTGTAGGGTATTATCTTTCGAAAGCCGTGCCCGCGGTTATGAGGCAGATGGGAATTTGTTAATGTTCGGTTGTAGAGAACTTGTCACTTGACTTATTTAAAATACATCAACCGTGTGTGTAGCCGTGATGGTCTCTTCTCGGCGGAGTCCGGGAAGTGAACACGGTTGGAGTTATGCATGAACGTAAGTAGTTACAGGATCACTTCTTGATCATTTCTAGCTTCGCGACCGTTGCGTTGCTTCTCTTCTCGCTCTCACTTGCGTATGTTAGCTACCATATATGCTTAGTGCCTGCTGCAGCTCCACCTCATTACACCATCCTTTCCTATAAGCTTAAATAGTCTTGATCTCGCGGGTGTGAGATTGCTGAGTCCTCGTGACTCATAGATTCTACCAAAACAGTTGCAGGTGCCGACGATGCCAGTGCAGATGACGCAACCGAACTCAAGTGGGAGTTCGATGAGGAACGTGGTCGTTACTATGTTTGGTTTCCTGATGATCAGTAGTGGAGCCCAGTTGGGATGATCGGGGATCTAGCATTTGGGGTTATCTTATTTTCATTTGGATTTGACCGTAGTCGGTCTGTGTGTGGATTTTGGATGATGTATGAATTATATTTATGTATTGTGTGAAGTGGCGATTGTAAGCCAACTCTCGTTATCCCATTCTTGTTCATTACATGGGATTGTGTGAAGATGACCCTTCTTGCGACAAAACCACAATGCGGTTATGCCTCTAAGTCGTGCCTCGACACATGGGAGATATAGCCGCATCGTGGGCGTGACATATGGCGCGATCTATGATGTCTCTTACTGATTTACCGCTATCGTTTTGGGGTTATGCATTAGAGACAGCTGCATTCACGTTAAAAAAGGGCACCATATAAATCCGTTGAGACGACACCGTATGAACTGTGGTTTAGCAAGAAACCTAAGCTGTCATTTCTTAAAGTTTGGGGCGGCGATGCTTATGTGAAAAAGTTTCAAACTGATAAGCTCGAACCCAAATCGGAGAAGTGCATCTTCATAGGATACCCAAACGAAATTGTTGGGTACACCTTCTATCACAGATCCGAAGGCAAATTCGTTGCTGAGAATGGATCCTTTCTAGAGAAGGAGTTTCTCTCGAAAGAAGTGAGTGGGAGGATAGTAGAACTTGATGAGGTAATTGTACCTTCTCTCGAATTGAAAAGTAGCTCATCACTAAAAATCAGTTCCACTGATGCCTACACGAATTAGTGAGGAAGTTAATGATGATGATCATGAAACTTCAGATCAAGTTACTACTGAACCTCGTAGGTCAACCAGAGTAAGATCCGCACCAGGGTGGTACAGTAATCCTGTTTTGGAGGTCATGTTACTAGACCATGACGAACCTACGAACTATGAGGAAGCGATGATGAGCCCAGATTCCGCGAAATGGTTTGAGGCCATGAAATCTGAGATAGGGTCCATGTATGAGACAAAGTATGGACTTTGGTTGACTTGCCCGATGATCGGCAAGCCATAGAAAATAAATGGATCTTCAAGAGGAAGACGGACGCTGATAGAAGTGTTACTATCTACAAAGCTAGACTTGTCGAAAAAGTTTTTTTGACAAAGTTCAAGGTGTTGACTACGATGAGATTTTCTCACTCGTATTGATGCTTAAAGTCTGTCTGAATCATGTTAGCAATTGCCACATTTTATGAAATCTGGCAAATGGATAACAAAACTGCAATCCTTGATGGACTTATTAAAGAAGAGTTGTATATGATGCAACCAGAAGGTTTTGTCAATCCTAAAGGTGCTAACAAAATGTGCAAGCTCCAGTGATCCATCTGTGGACTGGTGCAAGCATCTCGGAGTTGGAATATGCGCTTTGATGAGACGATCAAAGTATATAGTTTTATACAGACTTACGATGAAGCCTGTATTTACAAGAAAGTGAGTGGGAGCACTACAGCATTTCTGATAAGTATATGTGGATGACATATTGTTGATCGGAAATAATGTAGAATTCTCTGTAAAGTATAAATGAGTATTTGAAAGGAGTTTTTCAAAGAAAGACCTCGGTGAAGCAGCTTACATGTTGAGCATCAAGATCTATAGATATAGATCAAGTCGCTTGATAAGATTTTCAATGAGTATGTACCTTGACAAGATTTTGAATTAGTTCAAAATGGAATAGTCAAAGAAAGAGTTCTTGCTTGTGTTACAAGGTGTGAAATTGAGTAAGACTCAAAGCCCGACCACAACAGAAGATAGAAAGAGAATGAAAGTCATTCCCTATGCCTTGGCCATAGGTTCTATAAAGTATGCCATGTTGTGTACCAGATCTATTGTATACCCTACACTGATTTTGGCAAGGGAGTACAATAGTGATCTAGGAGTAGATCACTGGACAGCGTTCAAAATTATCCTTAGTGGAATAAGGATATGTTTCTCGATTATGGAGGTGACAAAAAGGTTCGTCATAAAGGGTTACGTCGATGCAAATTTTGACACTGATCAAGATGACTCTAAGTCTCAATCTGGATATATATTGAAAGTGGGAGCAATTAGCTAGAGTAGCTCCGTGCAGAGCATTGTTGACATAGAAATTTGCAAAATACGTACGGATCTGAATGTGGCAGACCCGTTGACTAAACTTCTCTCACAAGCAAAACATGATCACACCTTAGTACTTTGGGTGTTAATCACATAGCGATGTGAACTAGATTATTGACTCTAGTAAACCCTTTAGGGTGTTGGTCACATGACGATGTGAACTATGGGTGTTAATCACATGGTGATGTGAACTATTGGTGTTAAATCACATGGTGATGTGAACTAGATTATTGACTCTAGTGCAAGTGGGAGACTGAAGGAAATATGCCCTAGAGGCAATAATAAAGTTATTATTTATTTCCTTATATCATGATAAATGTTTATTATTCATGCTAGAATTGTATTATCCGGAAACATAATACCTGTGTGAGTACATAGACAAACAGAGTGTCACTAGTATGCCTCTACTTGACTAGCTCGTTGATCAAAGATGGTTATGTTTCCTAGCCATTGACATGAGTTGTCAGTTGATTAACGGGATCACATCATTAGGAGAATGATGTGATTGACTTGACCCATTCCGTTAGCTTAGCACTCGATCGTTTAGTATTCTGCTATTGCTTTCTTCATGACTTATACATGTTCCTATGACTATGAGATTATGCAACTCCCGTTTACCGGAGGAACACTTTGTGTGCTACCAAACGTCACAACGTAACTGGGTGATTATAAAGGTGCTCTATAGGTGTCTCCAAAGGTACTTGTTGGGTTGGCGTATTTCGAGATTAGGATTTGTCACTCCGATTGTCGGAGAGGTATCTCTGGGCCCACTCGGTAATGCACATCACTATAAGCCTTGCAAGCATTGCAACTAATGAGTTAGTTGTGGGATGATGTATTACAGAACAAGTAAATAGACTTGCCGGTAACAAGATTGAACTAGGTATTGAGATACCGATGATCGAATCTCGGGCAAGTAACATTCCGATGATAAAGGGAACAACGTATATTGTTATGCGGTTTGACCGATAAAGATCTTCGTAGAATATGTGGGAGCCAATATGAGCATCCAGGTTCCGCTATTGGTTATTGACCAGAGACGTGTCTCGGTCATGTCTACATTGTTCTCGAACCCGTAGGGTCCGCACGCTTAAAGTTCGATGACGGTTATATTATGAGTTTATGTGATTTGATGTACCGAAGGTAGTTCGGAGTCCCGGATGAGATCGGGGACATGACGAGGAGTCTCGAAATGGTCGAGACGTAAAGATCGATATATTGGACGACTATATTCGAACATCGCAAAGGTTCCGAGTGATTCAGGTATTTTTGGGGGTACCAGGGAGTTACGGGAATACGAGGAAGAAGCAATGGGCCTCATGGGCCAAGTGGTGGAAGAGAGGAGGCAGGGAGCGCGGCCCCCCTAGCCCAAACCGAATTGGACTAGGGGGCCGGCCCCCTTTCCTCCTTTTCCTCCCTCTCCTTCCTTCTCCTTCTCCTTCCCTTCCTTCCCCTTTCCTACTTGGACTAGGAAAGAGGGGGGAATCATACTTGGAGTAGGATTGCCCCCCTTGGATGCGCCTCCTCCCCTTGGCCGGCCCTCTCCTCCTCCCCCTTTATATACAGAGGAGGGGGGCACCCCATAGACACAACAATTGATCTCTTGATCTCTTAGCCGTGTGCAGTGCCCCCCTCCACCATAATCCACCTCGATAATATCGTAGTGGTGCTTAGGCGAAGCCCTGCATCGGTAGAACATCATCACCGTCACCACGCCGTTGTACTGACGAAACTCTCCCTCAACACTCGGCTGGATCGGAGTTCGAGGGACGTCATCGAGTTGAACGTGTGCAGAACTCGGAGGTGCCGTGCGTTCGGTACTTGATCGGTCGGATCGTGAAGACGTACGACTACATCAACCGTGTTGTGCTTCCGCTTCCGCTTTCGGTCTACGAGGGTATGTGGACACACTCTCCCCTCTCGTTACTATGCATCACCATGATCTTGCGTGTGCGTAGGATTTTTTTTGAAATTACTACGTTCCCCAACAGAGGACACGTCATGCCTTAAGTGCTTGAGCTTCTCGCCGTAGTTGTTCTTGGCGGTGCGCCTCGGCATCTTGCTCCTCTTGATGTTGGCGCGCTCACTCTACTTCTTGTTGAGGTAGACATTGTCGTTCTTGTGCTTGTGCAAGGGTAGCTTAGTTTAGGCGATGCCGATGTGCTTGCTCATCGAATTGCTCTTGTGTAGGATTGCCGTGTATAGGATTGTAGTTTGCTTGACGGTCTTGCCGTGCGGCTCGTCGATGAGTGTTTAATGTTGGAGTACTTGAGCTGGAGATGGTCTCATCAGAGTGTCGACTTGAGCAGCCGTGTCTTGATTAGGGCAAAGTGGTAGAAGAGTGGTTGACCAACAAGGCACGAATCTCATCCATTCTTGCATTGCTCTCTTGTTTTTGTTCGTCGAGCTTGTTGTCGAAGTAGTCTCTTGTACGTTGCTCGGAGAGTTGCAAGTCGGTGGCGAGATGGTCGATGCGGTCGCTCAATGCTTGTTGTTCTTGATGCAAAGCTCGTTGTGCACCAAAGAGGTGGCTCTTTGTGACATAGGAGGTCATGTCATCGTCTTGCTCGATGAAGAGTGGGTTGGTAGAAGAACTTGGCCTATCCATCATTCCAAGCAAATATGTGAGTGGGAGAAAGGGAAGAACTATACCAAATGTACCTTGACCAAAGTTGAATATGGATCAATAATAACTCAATATTGTCGCAAGGAAATAGCACAATTGGTACCAATTCTTGTTGGTTCTCACACCTACACAAGTAAAAGATTATGGTGGAGCTTAGTGAGGATGATGGCACAAAATTTGATGCAATTGTTAGTAAGACTAAGTAATGTTGAAAAAGATTCGCAAATTCGCAAATGCAACAAGTAGACCTATAGCAAGTAGGGGTACACAGATACACACACGCGAATAGATAAATGGGATTGTGCAAACCAAAAGTGAGCTCAAAATGTGGACTCCACGGAAAATTTCTCTTGTTGCACAACACTAGAGAGACGCTAGCACGATTGCACAATAGGCGGATACGAAACTTGTGCACAACCTACCAAGCAAAAATGCAACGACTTCTATCCCAAGTATGCTATATGTATGGTGTTTCGGTGATATGATCCAATATGATCGAGTATGACAATCTTAATGTAGTATGATGCTATGGTTCTTGCTTAAAAGCTCTTTGCTTATCTTCCTCTTTTTGCTGAAAAGCTTGTTTGGCTCTTTCTCTTTTGAGCTCTTTCTTTGGCCACTTAAGCAAAACTTCACGAACCAAGCTAGCAATTGTGTATATGCTATGACAACCTTGTGACACGAGAGATGATACCAAGATTATGATATATGCAATGATCACTAATGTGCACAAGTAACGTTGCCGGCAATACTCAAATGGGTAGTCTCGATAGGAAAGGTACGCAAAATGGGCTATGTGGTTATCAATGCAAAGGCAAGGAGTACACGAGGTGTCATCGAGGTTACTGTCCTTGCTTCAGTTGATGGTGTCAAAAATTTTGAGCGGTTGTTGTCGATCACGAGTCTGTGGCGAAGATGAGCAGAGGTGATGTCGATGTCGAACCGTTCCTAGTTAGCCGAAACACCCTAGGAAACAATGAACCACAACTCAAATTCTCAAAACCAAATGTGTCAAAATTTGTCGGGATTTGTAGCGGTCAAGTGGTGGTAGGGGTTGGTGTATCGAAAGGGTTTGCGGAAGTTAGGTGGTGGTCGAAGTGGGTATGCGGAGGCGTAGGTGGCGGTGGTCAAAAGTTGCAGAAAATGCAGTTTCGGCAGAGATAGCCGGATGATCCAGGTAAAGGTCCGGATGATCCGGGCAGGTCAACTGCGCACGGGGATTGCTCAGGATGAACTCGAAAACATGGACAAATTTGAGGATTCCATGGATTTTGGATGGATTTCGAGGTGGAGATGGTGGGGAAAAGTAAGAAATCAACAAAACTTCATCATACCAACAAATCACAAAAAAAATTGGGGCTATTTTTGGTGGGGAATTTTTGAAATTGGGACAAAATCAACAAAACTAGGCTAGAAAACAAGGGGTACGGCTCCAAATTCGTGATCAACCTTGCTTTGATACCAAGATGATGTAGGGTAGAACCCTAGGTGGCCGATCTTTCACGATTGGAGCGAATCCCACGAAGAACACGAAGAACACGAGGGGGAAACATGAGGGGAAACATGAGAGAATCACTCAAACCAACATGATACGATTACACATGTGCTAGATCCTCGAGACACGAAGAGATACACAATCCACGATCAACTAAGGATGATACAAGTAGCGAGTTCTTCTTTGTGAGGAGGTCTTGAGGGTCTTCCTGTGAGGGGTCTTGAATCCGCTTGGGGGATCTTCTCCGAAGAGGCCGTGGACTCCAATGGAGAAGTAACCAAGTGGATGAGCAAAGCTCTATCACCTAAATGAGCTAAACCTTTGCTAACCCTAGAAAAGTGAAGGAGGAGTCATTTATATAGGCAAAGGGGGCGAAGGGGTACACGGGCTTCGGCTCGAAACACACACGCATGTGGTGGTCTGGATGATCCGGATGGGTAGCGGAATAAACCAGGCTTCAGGGACCCCGATGGTCCGGGGGGTGGTCCGGATGAGGCGAAGAGGCAGGCGACGCCATCGGCGGCCCGGATGTCCGGAGGGGGTCCGGACGTGGCTGGGGTCCGGATGATCCGGGACATGTCCGGATGGTCTGGCTTCGGGGTGCAGTTTTGGGTGCTCTCGGGTGGATTAGCCGGATCGTCCGGGACGGGGTCCGGATCGTTCGGGCTCTGTCCGGATCGTCCGGGACCTCATCTGAATCGTCTGGCCAGCCTGGGACTTGGCTAATTTCTGCTCCGTCTTCACACATGTCTTCCTTCTTCGACCCTCCTTGCTCCTTAGCTTCTTCATGGCTAACTCCTTGGTACCTGAGTATGTATAATGTCTCCGTTTGAGGTAGTAGCCATGTCTCGTGTGCATCAAAGTGGAATTGTGAGAGGAGAGATGTCACCTCGGCTTTGAGAGCTCTTGCATGTGCTTGTGTCATGGGTCCATTAGGCACTTGTGAGACGATGATAGGTCCATGGGGATGACCTTGGGATGCTCCGCATCACCACCTATTGCCCACAAGGCAACAGGGAGTGGCCACCCCCCTTGGCGCACCCATTTGCCTTGTGGGCAACAGGTAGCCACCCTACATCACCCTCTCTCCCTAGAATCTAGTGCGCAGCATGCATGTCGGTTGGAGCAAACACAATTGAACAACCTGAAAGTATCAAATCAGTCGGTTAGAGGGGAAAGGGGAGAATAAGTGACTACGAAGTTTAACTTAATTGCCAATTTTAGGGAATGGGTGGATAAAATAGGTTCTCTAGATATGAACCTAAGTGAGAATAACCTATATGACAAGCAAGCTAAAACTAAGTACGCAAAGCTACAAGCTTATTAGCAAGCAAATAAACATACAAAGCAAATAAGGGCATCTCCAAAGCCGACCCTTAAACCGTCCGCAACCATCTGGATCATGCGGTCCGAACGTGTTTTGCCAACCAATGCGGGCCTGCATCGGTCCGCCGATTGGTCCGGACGTACTTTTTCCCTCAAACTGGAAACAAACTAGGGGCTTTGCCAATGTTCGAACCACTGCCACGCCAACTTCTGACTGCCCTGGCCCACCCCAAAATCCCGTCCTAGCTCACGCGCTCCCTCCCCCCGTTGCTAGCTGCCCGCATCCATGCTGCTCTAGAGCAGTTGCAACTGCATTGACGTCAGCCCAGAGCGGACGTGACCTTTCATTGGCGTTGGCATGGAAGAGGCTCGCTGGTCAAGGGCACCGCCCACACCGCATACCCGGTGTCAGGGTTACAAATACGGGGTAGGCCCAAGTATACAAATGGCCCATCAAAGGCCCATGACTCATATAAAGTACGGCCTGGAAGGCAATGGGCCAAGGGGCTCCACCATCAGCCCACCACAGACAAGGATGGTGGCATGAGACCGCACTAAGTGCAAACAGTCGGATGTCAAGCAACCCAACTATTGAATACCAGCACTCGACCGGAGACGAAGGGAGCAGTTGGCTAGGCCATCGGTCAGCGGCTACCTAGGACACCTCTCGACCACGACGTCTTAATGACAACAATTATCCAACGGTGGTATGATCTAGTTAAATATGACAGTTACTAGTTGTAAATTCCCTGAAACAACCGGCCACACCTGAGGCCATGAATAGCATTCATACCAGCTCATTATGTACCCCTACCTCGCACTGGTGCAGTGACCTGCTATACAAATGGGTTTTACCCCCTTCCCGTGACGTAGTTTTAAGATGTTGCCTTGTTTGTGTGTGTGTGATAGGGGGGTCCTTCCCACATGACCCAGAAACCGTCGGGGATAGGGAGTTGGAGTGCATACATTTTGCAGAACTAAGCATATGCGATGCGTGCATCTATCCAAACAAGATTCGTCACACAGCTGTTTGTGATATATATCCCAAATGCTCCATCCTTGCTACTCTTGTGTGCAGGCATTACCATCGCACACGCTATTCTGTGGTGCAATGTTTACGATGCACACCCCATCACAAACAGTTCACAATTGTAAAGCGTGTATGATAAGGAGACTATCACACACATTCACTTCTCCCGAACCGTATGCGATATATAATTAAGAAGATAAGTTAATCATCGTACGAGTGTCAGATAGGTTTAGAAACATTCGATTGTCGTACCAATGTCAGATGGGATAACTATCGCACACGCTATTTTGTGGTGCAACGTTTATGATGTGTACGACACCACAAACAGTTCATGATTGTAAAGTGTGTACGATAAGGCGACTATCACAAACATTTAGTTTGGTAGCACTATTTGTGATATTGTCTGACACCACACACTGTCGGGGGATTGATTCTGAGCTACAGCAAATCCTCCGAAACCCTGGTTCAAACTCTGTGGACTTGGCTCACGACCACGAGACTATGAGCTAGACGTGAGGCACGATAGAGACATAGCGAGCTACCCAGGTTTGGGCTACCGTGCGGTGTAAAACCCTACTCCTGCTTGATGGAATTGCTTGTGGACAGTGCTCTTGGAGCTACAAGATGAGCCGGAGCTCTTGGGGGTCAAGAATGGCGCAATGGACCGATCCCTTGCTACGGTGGCAGCACTACCACTTTTATAGGTGCCTTGGACCTCTTCCCCAAAAATATGAGCGGGAAAGGGCAACCACAGGGTGACAATTTGAAAGGGGACAGGCGCCGGTGCTTATCCTGACAAAAGGCGGTCTTAGCCTGCTAAAGTTGTTACCCATGATGCGCAGGGGGCTCCTTGATGAACTCCATCCCGCCGCGTGGCTGTCATGGTATTCTCTCACCAAAGCAGAAGGCTTTGGGGGCAGGTGTCGGTGTCAAAACCGGCGGATCTCGGGTAGGGGGTTCCGAACTGTGCGTCTAAGGTCGATGGTAACAGGAGACGGGGGACACAATGTTTACCCAGGTTCGGGCCCTCTCTATGGAGGTAATACCCTACTTCCTGCTTGATTGATCTTGATGAATATGAGTATTACAAGAGTTGATCTACCACGAGATCATGATTGCTAAAACCCTAGAAGTCTAGCCTGTATGATTATGATCCTTGTCCCTATGGACTAAACCCTCCGGTTTATATAGACACCGGAGGGGGCTAGGGTTGTACAAAGTCGGTTACAGAGAAAGGAATCTTCATATCCAGACGCCAAGGAGAGTCCCATCCGGACACGGGCAAGAGTCTTTGGTCTTGTATCTTCACAGCCCATCAGTCCGGCCCATGTCAAACAGGCCGGACGCCCGAGGACCCCTTAGTCCAGGCTTCAATGTCGAGGTGTCCGGCGTGCAGATTATCTTCGGCATTGCAAGACGGGTTCCTCCTATGAATACTCCAAAACAGCTTTTGAACACAAAGAACGTGTCCGGCTCTGCAAAACAAGTACCACACACAACCGCAGAGAGTATAATATTTCACAAGTCCAATCTACTAACAACTTTTTGTAGCATGACATCACATCACCATCCGGTCATTATATTGAACCGTTTTTTGGCCTGCCGCTTCATATTTCAAGATGCGGTTTTACTGGCACGTCTTGTCAAAGCAGAGGCCGTGTCCCCTTATTGCGGGATTCTAATTAATACGGGCGTGGGTAATCCAACCGCGCCGTTTGCGCGGCCCTTGGGAAACAGGCGAGTTTTAAGGCGAGTGAGGCGCTTGATATTCGCTGCCTTTATAAAGGGATAAGGATTTACCCCCCTTTCACCCACGCCTTCTCTGTCTCTGCCCACCCATTCTCGAGCTCCAGCGCCCAAGTCCTCACCTCTTCCGCCTCAAGAAAGCACTCCGATCATGTCCGGATCCGGAGCGCAGGGCAAGTGGATGGTCTCCTCCGTCAAGGAGAAGGACATCACCCAGCTCCGGGAGGCCAGATATTTGGTCAAGGAGGTCGCCCACCGGCTTTCGACCGAGGGACAGTCGTCCCTACCCCGGAGCCCCATGAGAGGGTAGTGTTCATTCCCGACTTCGTCCGCGGGCTGGGATTTCCACTCCACCCATTCGTCCGCGGACTTATGTTTTACTATGGGGTGGATTTCCATGATCTGGCCCCCAACTCCTTCCTCAATATCTCGGCATTTATTATCGTGTGCGAGGCCTTCCTCCGCATCCCACCCCACTTCGGATTGCGGCTGAAGATCTTCAATGTGAAGCCGAAGGTGGTGGACAGCCAACACGCAGAGTGCGGAGGCGCCATGGTGAGCAAGATGCCCAACGTCGTATGGCCAAAAGGCACTTTCATGGAGACTGTCAAAGGGTAGAAAAAATAGTGGTTCTACGTCATAGAGCCCCGTGACACCACCTGGGCCGAGGCTCCCGAGTTCAGGTCCGGGCCCCCGATGCGGCTCACCTCCTGGCTAGAGAAGGGACTAGACTGGGCCTCGTCGTACGAGCTGACAGCGCTGCAGACGCGCATCAGGAGCATGGTTGACAAGAACATCAAGCTTGTCAATGTGATCCAGGTGATGCTCTTTCGCCGGATCCTTCCATGCCAAAGCTGGACCTGCAATTTGTGGGAGTTCGATCCGGCCAAGCACCAGACCCTGCAACACTTCTTTGGCATGACACACGAAGGTATTTGGAAGGTGCTCTTCAAGGCCGACAAGACCTAGCCGAAGGAGACCGAAGACCGTGGGTACAACCTGACCCACCCCACCAGTCCGGTAAGTTTTTCCATGTTTTCAAGGTGTATCATTTACTTACATACTCGGGGGCATGTATAAGCTTCCCCGTCTTTACCTTTTCAGGGCTGGACGAAGAAGGCGGAGCTGATCCAGAGTCTGGTTCCGCTGCCCGAAGACCCAGCGATTCCACTTCTGATGAAAATGCTGGTTCCGGTGCCCTACCAGGCGCCGAAGAAGAAGGCCAAGAAGAAGGCCAAGGGGGCTAGAGGCGGCCTCCGTCACAAGGGCACTTCGGACGTGACGTCCGAAGATGCCGAGACCCGGTCCTCACCCGCCACCGACGAGGAGGAGGAGGAGGAAGAAAGCGACTCCTCCCCTGAGGGGGGAAGGAAGAAAAGGGTGGCCTCCACGCCTCTGGAGGCCAAAGCGTCCAAGAGGGGGAGAGCCTCCCTTACGGACGACACCGCGCCAGACACCGACAGCAGCTTGGAGTGGCGCCCCAGGGATGAGCCCCCGGCCGGATCATAAGTATTCGAGGGCTCTATCGTACTTATATGTCCGACTCTTCTATCTCGTAATTCTAATGCATCGAATCACGCGCTGCAGTCCGTCCCTCAACAGCTCCCAGCGATCCTCATCGAGGGGTTCGCTGGATCCAAAGGCTATGGACAGCGATTCTGTCGGCGTTCTGGGAATGGGAGTCCCCAGACTTGCCTGCCTGCGGCCCACAGTGTGGCTAAGACAGCAGGCCGTACGGCCCATCTTCATCAACAAGGCATCCAAGACCCTCGCGAGGGTCCAAGCCTCACGAGGCAGACGACGCAGGACCTCCTCTGGAGTAGCCTAGCCAGGCAGGCTCACGAGGAGCGGAGATATCAAGGCCAGGCAAACTTCACGAGGCTCTCGTGACGTGATCCATGACGAACAACACCAGGCGGGCGCCAGCGCGCGCAGCGTCCTTATTTCCTCTTTGGTGCTAAGGAGGCCAGCGCAGGCGAGGAGTACCGAGGCATCAGGCAAAGGTTACTATATTGGTGCGATGAGTCCAAGACCAGGAGGACGGCGAGATGGAGGTGATCGTGGAGCCCAAGGCAGCGTCACCGCCAGAGCTTTTCGCAGGCGAAGACCACTTTTGTCAGGATAGCTTGTACTAGCTGTCCCCCTTCAAATTTGCCCGCCGTTGTTGGCTCCCTTCCCGGTCGATATTTGGGAAGAGGACCAGGGCCTATATAAGTAGAGCTAGCCACCATAGTAGGGGCATATCATCTTAGCTTGATCCAACCCAATCGAGAGCCTACTAACAAGAACACCTCAACCTCAGGAGGCTGTTCTTCCCTTGTACTGTTCATCATCAGCCTTAGAGGCAATCCACCACCACCACACTGGAGTAGGGTATTACACCATAACCGTGGCCCGAACCAGTATAAACCTCGTGTCTTTCTGTGTTGCAAGTTCGTCGAGTTCGTCCGCGAGATCTTAGTGAGCTAGGGCGTAGATCGGTAGGAGGGAAAGACTTCGCGCGCACCCCAGTGTTCGAACCTTAAGGGTTTGCCGAAACCCCACATCCGACATTTGGCGCGCCAGGTAGGGGTGCGCCGGAGCTCCTCCTCCACCGGCCAGCTCGTCGATGCTCACGATGTCCGGCGACTCAAGGGCCGGCTCCGACCGCTGGACAGCCTGGCCAGCCCGGGCAGCGCCGCCTGCCCATGAAGGTCTCGACCCCGCACTCCAGGCGGCACAGGCGCCGCCAAACTCTGCCGAGCGCGGGCAGCGCGGCCAGGCGTCGTCCACCCTCACCCCACGGCAGGTACGGGCCGCCGCAAGAGCAGCGAGCCATGCCGCAGCAACGGCGCCGCACTCACGGCAGGAGCAAGCAAACATGCGGGCAGCGCTCACCGTGGCAAGGGAACTGCTGCGGTGCAGACTGATGGAGAGTGGCCGGGACACATTGCTGGAGCGTGTTGCCGAGCTGCAGGATGCAGCGGCGTCGGGAGCACCACCCTTCTACTATTGACTTCCTCCCCAGGCCACTGCAGGGCCGCGCGGCGTACCTCACCACATCCGTGCGCTATCAACTACGCTCGGGGGCTTCATGAACATCAGCACGGCCAGCGGCGCAGGGGGCTCCGACTCCCCCATGCCACCCGCGACGGGCACGGGCGCAAGCGTCGCCCTCCACGGTCCCAGCCGGATGCCGTGCTGTCATCCCCAGGACGCCACCATGGGCCGAGCGACATGGAGCGTGGGGCACCACGGCGAGGTGTTCGGGGTGACGGCCCTGGAAGCCTACGTGCCCCGCATGATGGACCAAGGGTATGCACCAGAGGATGATCCTAGCTCGTTCATTGGAGAAGATTGGGGAGAGGGGGCGCTAGGAGTCGAAGCCTTCCAAGAACCAACGGAGAACCACGACGGTCACGCCGGCAACAGCAACTACAGGGTACCCCTAATCCCTCAAGAGCAAGCTTACGCTAACCATTAGTCGCAGGAGGAACAGATCACCGCAACAGCCGGCGGTCCCAGCTCGACGGCCTCCCTGACGCCAGGGGAATCGCGTTGGGGGCTGCAAGAGAGGGGTCGGGAGCCAGGCCCCTCCCCACGGCGCGCGAAACCAGGGGACACCCGGAGGTAGGCCCTCTGCCGGGGAGGCTTCGGCGACCCTTCCCCCGGCAGAGGACCTGTGGTCGCCGAGGGAACCGCTGGCGTCCTCTTTCCCTCCTTTGTGTCGTCCTGGTGACCGGTCGGCTCAGAGGAGGTCAAGGGTGGCGCAAGGCAGGGCCCTTGTCTGTCGATATGAAGCAAGACCGGTACCTGTGAAGAAGGCCCGGTGCCTGTGAAGCTCGCCGCCCGTGACACTCTCACGTAATAATGAGTTGGGGCTGTACACGCCCCGGAGTCTCAGGAGCGCCGGCCTCAGGCCCTGGGGCTCCCTCCCACGCCTAGTGGCAGCACTTAGCTCTGCGCTGGTGAGAAGACTTGAAGACCAGAAGACTAGACTAGGTGCCGGACGCGGCCTTTTGCTTTGAATCTCTCTCTCTCTCTCTCTGTAGCTTTGCTTTCTGGATCTGGATTTGAGTTGAAGCTGAGTTTTTATTGATGCGCGCGGGGGGAGCCTTTTCTTGTTCGAGCAATTTCTTGCCTTCCGAATCTCGTTTTGACTGGGACTCATGTCCATCGCCTTCCCCTCACGAGCTCCTCGCGAGTGGGACAGCGCGAAGCGCGCACGCCAAGTGCGCGCAAGCACTACAACCGGTGCTCAGCTCTAGTGGGGCCCCTTCTGACGGGGCGACGAACTCCGCAGGGTTCTCAGGAACTCGACATGTCGCAGCCCAGCTCAAAGCTGGCGCGGACTAAGGTAAACCAAGGCAGAGAACTCGCATCCGGATTCACAAGTTCACGAGGACACAAACTCACATCGCATGGGAAAGTAAAAACTGCAATTTGCTTACATGAGGGGCTCCCCCTCCCAAAATGCTCTTACAAGTTTTCCAAGGGCCCTGCCCGAGCTTCATGTGCAGGATGAAACGACAGGAGGACATGGGATCAGCCAGAAATGTCGCTCGCTACGTCACCCTTGGATGCGTCGCTCGCGTCATCATCATCTTCATCGGCAACGTCGCCACCTCCGGCGACGCCCCCGACGCCGTCGTCAACCACGTCGCCTTCATCTGCGACGACCAGCACCGCATCATCCTCCGAAGTGAAGGCCCTAACCAACGCGTCCACATTGTCCTCAACCCAACACGCTAGGTCGCCCCGGACAGCCGTGGGTACGGGGGCGATGGCGGTGTCGAAATCAAAGTTGGGGTCGGCATTCAGGAGGTGGCTGAAGACACGAGAGAAAGCGCGCTCGAGCAGGCCGCGCCCCCTTTCCTCCACAAGCTGGCGAGCTCTAGTAGATCGAGCCTCCAGGTGCGTCACCACCTCGGTGAAGAAGGTCAGGTGGCTGGCATAATCATTCGAGTGAGGGGTCGGCGCCTCCACGTCGCAAATATGGCCCAGGGCGATATTGGCCCTGTTCCGGAGATCCTGAAGCATAGGGGCATGCTCGCGCTCCAGCGTTCGTCGCTGGAGCACTTCCTCCATGTTTTGCCTCGTGACGGCCTCTGCGTCATCGACCCGCCTCCGGAGGGAACACAGCTCGGCGCGGGCGGAGGCCAAGTCCGCCTGCGCCGTAACCAGAGCGGCGGCCATGGCTTCCGCACGCCTCTCAGCCTCGTCCAACCTGGGCCTGAGGGCAGCGGCCCTGCCCTCATCCTCCGCGCCTGCGAGCTTCAGCTTCAAGTTGTACCTACCCTCCGGATCTGCGTGAACCTCGGCCACCCGGTGATCAACCTCCTCCTTGACTCTAGCCTCGCGAGCCCCAACGGCATCTTCTGCTTGGGCAACTTGACGCTCCCTCGTCTCCAGTTGCTCGAGCTCGAGGCTGCGCTCCATGGCCTCCAGGGCCAGCGCCTCCTCACGCTTCTGGACCTCCTCTTCCTGCGCGGGCGTCCCCCTCAGCGATGCAAGAGCGGCCCTGCGCGCCTCCACCTGCTGCTCAAGAGACGCGCTCCAGGCCTGGAGCTCCCACGCGCGCTCCTCCGCAGCCTCTCGGCGGCGGTCAGCCTCGCGAGCCTCGTCCAAAGCTCGTGAGCAGGCTTCATGGGAAACCTTGAGAGATGCCTCGGCCTTCACGTTCTCAAGGTCGCGCTGATAGCGGCCGAGGTTGATGGCCACCTTCAGCTTGCGCCGCTCCTCCGCCAGCCGGAGACCTTTAGCCTCAAGACGTGAATCGACACTCGCGAGCTCTTCACCAAGTCGACACATCACGCCCATCGCCTCCTGAAAGAGCTCGTGACGAACCACGCTCCGCCCGCGCTCGAGCTCGAACGCTCGGCCCACCTCATCCTCCGCCTCGGGGGCTGCGGGCGTGGCGCCAAGTGGTGCGCCCCCTCCAGGCAGGGGGCTGGGGGCTGACGCCCAGCCTGACGTCAACCAGTCCTCGCGAGGAGCCCAAGCTGACCGGGGCCCGCTGCTTGAAGAGGAGCCGAAGATCGAAGCCAACAGATTGCCGTCCATGACTAGCGGAGGAGTCTTGGGCACGCCTGCCAAGCTCCACACCAAACCGGGGGGAAGGAGCGACAGGGCCGCAGGTTCAGCACGCCAAGAAGGCAGGAGTGCCCCTTCAACCAACCCTGCTCCGGGGCGACCAGCGGACTCGGAGCGCTCAAGGCCGGCGGAAGAATTGATGAAGGAGGAGGCCGCTTCTCGGGAAACGCCACAGCTTCAGCGGAAGGAGCCCTGGAGAACCGACGTCGGGACAAGAAGGCAACACGTAGGAAGCCATGACAACAAGGTACTTACGCGTCAATGGCGTTGTACTTTCGTCGCTTCAATGGCCCGAAGATGCTGCTACCGCTAGGGGATCCTTTCCTCTTGCGGAGCTCACCAAAGTCCACACAAAGACGACCAAAGCGCTGGACGTGACGCACGGTGCATGACGGAGACGAAGAAGAGCGTGGAAGGATGTCTTCAAGGGTGCCCGGTTGCGGTGAACAGCCAGGCACCGTTTCACCACAACCTCCCGAGGCCCTCGAAGCCTTGTCCTCGGGAGTCGCATGCTGAGTCTCCTCAGCAACCGACACCTCAGGAGGGGGGTGGCAGGCTCCTGAAGACGATGCCCCAGGATCACCACTCGACATGTGCTCCTCAGCACTCAAGCCACCGGCCCCCGCCAGAGCTCGCCCACCTGCACCGTCGCTTGGGGCGAGCTCGGCACCAGCGGCAAGGAAGGGAACCACGACGACGGGGTTCTCAAGAGGCCCCTCCAGGCCGACCAGCCGCGGCCCCCATTCATCGAAGGGAGGCATGTTCTCTACAAATTCATCCTTGTTCTTGCAGCGGTACAGCAAACAGTTCTTCCCAGGCAGTTCGGCCGGCAAGAGGACACCCGTCAGGACCTTGAGCACTATTTGCCGCTTCCCGAGGAGGAGCCCAGACTCCTGAAACCTCATGTGGTCCTAGCTGCTTAGCAAGGTCCACATTGGGCGAGAATGGCGCTGAAGCGGAGCGACCTGGCATTTGACGAATTCCTTCACCACCATCGGCACAGTTACACCGCGATCTTTCAACAACCTCAACCAGAACCAGACATTGGCAAGGTGGGGGCTCGTGACCGCTGATGGCTCTAGCCGGAGTTAGGAACAGCGGGCCCCGACGGAGCCTGGAGCAGAGGACTGAGCACGCCGGCATCGACGAACACCCATCATGTCCGGAATTCGCTCGTGGATGGAGGAAGCTCGAAGTCGATCCCCTTGCCCACCGTCGCAGCCATGGCATGTAAGCTCATGTATCCTGAGCTTTGTTGAGGGTCAATCAGATGCAATGAGAAGAAATGGCGAAGGAGGGCAACAGAAGGGGCTATGCCAGCCATGGCTTCGCACACGAAGGCGAAGACGACAAGAATTGTCACAGACTGAGTGTCGAGATGCAGCATGTGGATCTGATAATGCGCAAGCACCGCATTGAAGAAGGCGGAGAAGGGAGGAATCAGGCCAGCCCAGAGGGCATCTATGAAGATTGGGACCTTGGTGGCCGCCTGAGCCGTGCGAGTGCGAGACGCAGGCCAAGCCACCGTCTCCCCCACTCATTGAAGCTGGAAGCAAGCATCGGACACACCTTGTCCATGGCCTCGTCGTTGAGCACCCGAGACCGGCCGAGCGCCGGCGCAAAGGGCGAAGGCGCGGTTGGCAGAGACAGAGGTCTCTTCCCCTTTTCAGCTTGTTTCGGCACCATGGCGATGGAGCAGGCGGAGCGCAAGTCAGATCGGAGAAGGGAAGTAGAGCCACAAGGAAGCAGGGGAACTTGGGAAGCAAGGCGCAGGAGACGGAGGAATAACTGTGTAGGCCGCAGGGGCCGCATAGCCAGGCGGATTCAAAGGCAGTGTGGGGAAGCGGAGACACCCACGTCCAATCAACCGCCACGCGTCAACCGAGGCCGCTGGCTTTTGGGGCCCGCGGTGCTCCGAACTTGACCCTTGGCTTCGCCGCGAAGCCAAGCCCGAGCGCACCTTGGGCCCGGGGGCTACTGTCGGCGTTCTAGGAATGGGGGTCCCCAGACTTGCCTGCCTGCGGCCCACAGCGTGGCTAAGCCAGTAGTCCATACGACCCATCTTCATCAACAAGGCATCCAAGACCCTCGCGAGGGTCCAAGCCTCGCGAGGCGGACGACGCAGGACCTCCTCTGGAGTAACCTAGCTAGGAAGGCTCACGAGGAGCGGAGATATCAAGGCCGGGCAAACCTCACGAGGCTCTCGTGACGTGAGCCATGAAGAATGGCACCAGGCGGGCGCCAGCGCGCGCAGCGTCCTTATATCCCCTTTGGTGCTATGGAGGCCAGCGCAGGCGAGGAGTACCGAGGCATCAGGCAAAGGTTACTATATTGGTGCAACGAGACCAAGACCAGGAGGACAGCGAGACGGAGGTCATCGTGGAGCCCAAGGCAGCGTCACCACCAGAGCTTTTCGCAGGCGAAGACCACTTTTGTCAGGATAGCTTGTACTAGCTGTCCCCCCTTCAAATTTTCCCGCCATTGTTTTCTCCCTTCCCGCTCGATATTTGGGAAGAGGACCAGGGCCTATATAAGTAGAGCTAGCCACCATAGTAGGGGCATATCATCTTAGCTTGATCCAACCCGGTCGAGAGCCTACTCACAAGAACACCTCAACCTCAGGAGGCTGTTCTTCCCTTGTACTGTTCATCATCAGCCCTAGAGGCAATCCACCACCACCACACTGGAGTAGGGTATTACACCACAACGGTGGCCCGAACCAGTATAAACCTCGTGTCTTTCTGTGTTGCGAGTTCGTCGAGTTCGTCCTCGAGATCTTAGTGAGCTAGGGTGTAGATCGATAGGTGGGAAAGGCTTCACGCGCACCCCAGTGTTCGAACCTTAAGGGTTTGCCGGAACCCCACATCCGACAGATTCGCTGCCGACAGCCACCTCTCCCAAGGCCGCGGATGATGCCGAGGCGGTGTCCCGAAGGACCTTCACGGGCCAGGGAGAGGCGCAGAGGGCCATTAGGATGGCGCCGGAGGGTGAGACCTCGACTGCCGGACACCTGGGGGAGTAGGTCCCCCCTGGAGACTGGCGTTGGGGGCCATATCCAGTGCGGCCCCCAGCCGAATATAGTTCCGGAGACCCATACGGTTCCGGAATCAAGTAGGCAACTTCCTTTGAAAGAAGGAGGTGCACCTATCCCACCGGTGACCTCTGTCCATCCAGAGGCACCGGATACTCCAATGGAAGCGCTGCGAGGCGCTTCTATCATGGAAGAACACCGCACCCCAATGGGTACGGTGATTGAAAGGGTTCAGTCCATTAAAAGCAGACTAACCGAAGCCTGCACCCACCTTCTGACAGGCTTTGAGGTAAGCGACGTAATTATGTAAAAAGAAGGTCACAGTATAGACAGTAGCCCCTGAGACTCTGTCCGGTGTTCGGAAAGAATAGCCGAACAAAGGATCAAATAGTTTTTCGCAGGAGACTAACCATATATGTCTATCTGAATAAGCAGGCATCGCTGCTGGCCGCGACCTCTCATGCTGCCGAAGTCTCCGGACTGAAGCAGAGGCTAGAGCGGGCCGAGGAGGAGCTCGGCCAAGCAAGGAAACAACTGGAGGAGAAGCAAAGTATGTGATGACCTGCTGTACATCAGAAAGGATTGATGGTTTATGTTTGACTATGGTGTCATGGTATTTGTAGGAGCGGTGACCGAGGTAGAGACCCTCAAGAAGGCACTGGCCGAGGCCGAGGAAAGAGCGGCCAAGGAGCAAGCCGCCCGTGAGAAACACGAGGCCAGGGTTGATGAGGTCCAGCTGGAGCTCCAGGAGGCCGTCAAGAAATGCGAGTCCATGGAGCGCAACATTGCGGACCATAAGACTGAACTCGACAAGGCTCGCCAAAGTGCACAAGATGCCCGGGTTGAAGCCAGGGCGCTCTCCAGGAGATCCGAGAGGCCAAGAGGATCGCGACGGGTAAGGCCTTCATTATGCAGAGCAAATATGTGAAGAAGAGGTATCTCTTACTAACCCGGATTTGGAGTTCTCCAGGAGCGTTTGCGGATTTGCCGCGCAGTGTAGCCGACGCTGCAGAGTGCTTCCGAGCCGAAGAGGGGAGCTCGACGAAGAAGTTGTTCTGGTCGCAGTATGATACGTCTCCAATGTATCTATAATTTTTGATTGTTCCATGCTATATTATATTCTAGTTTGGACATTATTGGGCTTTATTATACACTTTTATATTATTTTTGGGACTAACCTATTAACCGGAGGCCCAGCCCAGAATTGCTGTTTTTTTGCCTATTTAAGAGTTTCGCAGAAAAAGAATATCAAACGGAGTCCAAACGGAATGAAACCTTTGGGAACGTAATTTTCGGAACGAACATGATCCAGAGGACTTGGACCGTAAGTCAAGAAAGCTACCAGGAGGGCACGAGGTAGGGGGGCGCGCCTACCCCTCCTGGGCGCGCCCTCAACCCTCGTGGGCCCCATGTTGCTCCACCGACGTACTTCTTCCTCCTATATATATACCTACGTACCCCCAAACTACCAGATACGGAGCCAAAAACCTAATTCCACCGCCGCAACCTTCTGTACCCGTGAGATCCCATCTTGGGGCCTTTTCCGGAGCTCCGCCGGAGGGGGCATCGATCACGGAGGGCTTCTACATCAACACCATAGCCTCTCTGATGACGTGTGAGTAGTTTACCTCAGACATTCGGGTCCATAGTTATTAGCTAGATGGCTTCTTCTCTCTTTTTGGATCTCAATACAATGTTCTGCCCCTCTCTTGTGGAGATCTATTCGATGTAATCTTCTTTTGCGGTGTGTTTGTTGAGACCGATGAATTGTGGGTTTATGATCAAGTTTATCTATGAACAATATTTGAATCTTCTCTGAATTCTTTTATGTATGATTGGTTATCTTTGCAAGTCTCTTCGAATTATCAGTTTGGTTTGGCCTACTAGATTGATCTTTCTTGCAATGGGAGAAGTGCTTAGCTTTGGGTTCAATCTTGCGGTGTCCTTTCCCAGTGACAGTAGGGGCAGCAAGGCACGTATTGTATTGTTGCCATCGAGGATAACAAGATGGGGTTTATATCATATTGCATGAGTTTATCCCTCTACATCATGTCATCTTGCTTAAAGCGTTACTCTGTTCTTATGAACTTAATACTCTAGATGCATGCTGGATAGCGGTCGATGTGTGGAGTAATAGTAGTAGATGCAGGCAGGAGTCGGTCTACTTGTATCGGACATGATGCCTATATACATGATCATACCTAGATATTCTCATAACTATGCTCAACTCTGTCAATTGCTCAACAGTAATTTGTTCACCCACCGCAATACTTATACTCTTGAGAGAAGCCACTAGTGAAACCTATGGCCCCGGGTCTATTTGCCATCATATTAATCTCCCGACAACAAGTTATTTCTGGCGCTGTTTTTATTTTGCTTTCTTTACTTTGCATCTTTATCATAAAAATACCAAAAATATTATCCCATCATATCTATCAGATCTCACTCTCGTAAGTGAGCGTGTAGGGATTGACAACCCCTTATCGCGTTGGTTGCGAGGATTTATTTGTTTGTGTAGGTGCAAGGGACTCGTGCGTGGTCTCCTACTGGATTGATACCTTGGTTCTCAAAAACTGAGGGAAATACTTACGTTGCTTTACTGCATCACCCTTTCCTCTTCAAGGGAAAACCAACGCAGTGCTCAAGAGGTAGCATAGTACCTTGCGCCAGAACATCCAGTGCCCCTTAGCGACCAGCTAAAACAGCTGGTCGAACTGCATAGGGTGCCGAACTTGCCATGAAGGATATAATAATCCGGCTGTGGCATGCCGAAGCTATACCGAGCAGCTACTTCGGGCTCGTGAAGCGGCTGGTCAATGCCTGCCCCCGGCTTGACGTCATCAAGCGGCCGGTCTGCATCGAGGGTGCGCGGATGGCCTTCACCCGCGTCAAGATGCAGTGGGCGAAGATGAACACCGTCAAGCTCGCGACCGAGGGGCCGCCCGCTGGCAAGGAGCACCGCACGCCCGAGCGGTATTTTGAAGATGTCTTGGAGGGATCCCGCACTGTAGCGGAGCAGTGTTCTAAGGAAATTATTTTGAATGAAATACTTTCATGTTATCCTGTCCTGTATGGTGGAACAAAGCCGTTATTTAATATAATGCTTGTTATTTTTAAAATTTTACCTCCTGTGCGGCCATTTTTATTAAAGCTGAGAGTTGGCCAGTCGTCGGCTTCAACCCCCACGTAGGTAGTACGGGGGTGTTCGGGATAGAATCTAAACACTCTTGATCCAAAATTTTGGTCCTTGAAGGAGGTGTTTAGCGCAACGAACCAGGCAATCGGGCTATGTGGCTTTATCACCCTCACTTAGCCATAGGAGTTTGACAATAAAAATGTAGGCGCGGCCCCTAGTTAGCATTTAATCCGGACTGGGGTGTTATAAACACCTGATCGGACTGAGGCCGATCCGTCGCATAATGCGGAAAAAATCACAAAAGATTTGTAACCTCCGAACAGCTGACCGGCTCACGCCGCATCATGACAGTCAGTTTTCGGCTTTCTCTACTGAGGTGTTCATTTGGATAAACCAGGACACAATCGCAGTAGTTCTCCCTTTACTACCCTAGCCGATAGAGCGGAACGTAAGGTAGTAAACACAGGAGCCGGGCAACCCAACTATCGACCAAAGACATGATTCGGAGCCAATGCATATAATGCTGAAATTCGGGGCGCCGAACTGTATTGTAAAAGTGTTCGGACTTTGTTGCCATAGTGTGGAGCGTAGTGAAGCCCCTGGCAAATTAAAGCGTACCAGAGTGTACGTGTGCGATCGATAAAAATAACGACATAAAATGAATTTGTAAGCAAGTGCCAGATAAGTTGGGCCGCAAATAGTTTTCATTATAATTAAATAAGTACGTTAAAGCGTATTTGTACGAATAGTGCGAGAAGCATCCAGGCTATTTAACATGCCAAGATCAAGGGGGGAGCTTTTGTGTGGGTCCTGGAAACAGGTAGAATGACCATCGAGGGCGACATCCAGAAATCCCCCCACGCGTTTGTGCTACTTACCGCCTTGGTGTATCCGTCCTTTGAAAGCACCGCTGAGCAAGCCACCACGAGGGGCCTGTGGAAGAGAAACCTGAAAAGGATAAAAAGATAAGTGAAAGTATGTGTGTCCGGAGAAGGTCGAGCCGTATTGTGGACCACAATCTGGTTATGCCTCCGTCTCTGCCCATGGTATTTTCAGTGCATAATTATGTACGCGTGGTACGTATGCCGCCACTTGGCCGGGACTGAGACGGAGGTTGAATTGCTAGTCTAGCTCCTGATGAGCCAGATTGTCATGCTGCGGAGTAGTCCGGACTCGCTTGACGGGGTCCGTGAGCTTGGCTGTTGAATTAAAATTCTATCTTAGAAGGCCGCTCTGTACTTCCACTGCCAGGGCCGCGGTGTGCTCTTCAATACGGAGGGAGCACTCCGTGTTTCCATTGACTATTATGACGCCGCGTGGTCCGGGCATCTTGAGCTTGAGATAAGCATAATGCGGCACCGCATTGAATCGAGCGAATGCGGTTCGTCCGAGCAGTGCGTGATAGCCACTGCAGGAGGGGAATATATAGAAGAACAACTCTTCGCTTATGAAGTTGTCCGGGGATCCGAACATGACCTCTAATGTGATTGAGCCCATGCAACGGGCCTCTACACATGGTATAACTCCTTTAAAGGTAGTTTTTGTGGGTTTGATCCTTGATGTATCGATGCCAATTTTGCGCACTGTATCCTGATAGAGCAGGTTGAGGCTGCTGCCGCCATCCATGAGGACTCGCGTTAGGTGGAATCCATCAATTATCGGGTCGAGGACCATTGCGGCTGAACCACCATGACGAATACTGGTCGGATGATCCCTGCGATCGAAGGTGATTGGGCATGACGACCATGGATTGAATTTTGGGGCGACTGGCTCTATCGCGTAGATGTCCCTGAGCGCGCGCTTGCGCTCCCTCTTGGGGATATGAGTAGCGTATATCATGTTCACCGTTTTGACCTAAGGGGGAAACTTCTTCGGTCCCCCTGTGTTCGGTGGACGGGGCTCCTCGTCATCGTCCTCACTTTGCGACCCTTTCTGCTTGTTCTCGACGTTTATCTTGCCGGCCTGTTTAAAAACCCAGCAGCTTTTGTTGGTGTGATTGGCTGGTTTATCGGGGGTGCCGCGTATCTGGCATGGATGATTGAGTATGCGGTCCAAGATGGATGAGCCCGGATTGTTCCTTTTGAACGACTTCTTCCACTGGCCAGACTTGGAGCCACTGAATCCGACATTTACCGCCGTGTTGTCGGTATTATCACCGTTGCTTCGATGCTTGTGTCTGTTGCGTCGGGGCTTGTCGTTGCTATTTCTGGCTTCCGAAGTGCCAGGTTCGCTTGCATTGTTATTGCTACGGGCTAGCCAGCTATCTTCGCCTACGCAAAAGCGGGTCATAAGCACCATGAGGGCTGCCACGGACTTCGGATTTTCTTGGCCGAGGTGTCGGGCGAGCCATTCATCCCGGATGCTATGTTTAAAGGCCCCTAGGTCTTCGGCATCCGGACAGTTGACGATCTGGTTCTTTTTGGTTAAGAACCTAGTCCAAAATTTCCTGGCTGACTCTCTGGGCTGTTGAATTATGTGACTTAAGTCGTCGGCATCCGGAGGTCGAACGTATGTACCTTGGAAGTTGTCAAGGAAGGCTTCTTCCAAATCCTCCCAACTGCCAATGGAGTTTTCGGGCAGACTGTTCAACCAGTGCCGAGCTGGTCCTTTGAGTTTTAGTGGGAGGTATTTGATGGCATAAAGATCATCACCGCAGACCATATGAATATGGAGAAGAAAATCCTCGATCCATACCGCGGGGTCTGTTGTCCCATCATATGATTCGATGTTTACGGGTTTAAACCCTTCTAGGAATTCGTGCTCCATTACCTCGTCAGTGAAGCAAAGGGGGTGTGCGGCGCCTCTATATCGGGCCACGTCGCGATGTAGCTCGGACGGAGTTCGTCTGCGGTTCTCGGCCCGGGCGTGATTATGATTGTTGCGTCCGGCTAGATAGCCATTGTCCCGTGTTGGGGCACGACCCCGCGATCCATAGATCGATCTGTTCTGACCTGCTCTACTGTCCAAGTCCTGCTGCAGGTCATATGTATGTCCCCGAGCTGTTTATCTCTGCCTTTAAGGTGAGGTAGTACGGGCTAGTGTTCGGCTTGAATTGCCGCTTTGTCCTGGCCACGTGGTGGTCGGTCAGCTGCATTGCGCGATGATGGAACGGGCTCCAGCGCCTCGTCATCGAACTGAGGTAGCAATTTGCGCTTCGGATAACTTTTGGATGGGAGCTCGAGGTCGTATTCCTCGGCTGCCAGGACATTAGTCCATCTATCATTGAGAAAATCTTGGTCAGCTTGAAGTTGCTGCTATTTCTTTTTCAGGCTCCTTGCAGTGGCTATTAGCTAGCGCTTGAAGCGCTCCTACTCGAGAGGTTCCTCAGGCACGATAAAATCCTCGTTTCCGAGGCTCACCTCATCCTGGGAGAGCGGAAGATAATGACTGTCCTCCGAGTCTTCGTTTATGGCCTATTCATCAGGGCTAACTTCCCCGTCTTCCCGTTCGTCTTGTTCGGAAGTTGGCTCAACGGGGTCTTCGTTGTCTTCGGCATCGTCCGGAGTATTGTTTTCTCATGTGCCGGTATTGCTCTCTTTTCAACGGCGTGACTTGGAGCGGCGCCACTGACGTTGGCGCTTTGGTTGTATCTCAGGAGGTTTATCCTCGACTGGGTCTTCCTTGTCATCGCCGCCATTCCCTTTGGGTGTATCCACCATGTACATGTCATACGAGGAGGTGGCCGTCCAGCGTCCGATAAACGGTGGGTTTTGGGCTTCCTCTTCTCCGGCATCGTCGTCCATACCGTCGATGTCTTCGGAGCCATAATCGAGCATGTCGGTTAAGTCCTCGACAGTGGCTATGAAGTGGGAGGTGGGTGGGAAGCGAAATTCCCCGTCATCAACCGCTAGTTCGAACCGGATATAATTCGGTTGTGAGTCCCCTGCTAAGGAGAGGGTTTTTAATGAGTTCAGCACATCGCCTAAAGGTGAGTGCCGGAAGATGTCCGTGGCACTGAATTTGATGACTGACGCCTGATCGGGCTTGACGGACGCAGACGCGCATAGTTCGGAACTTGAGGCCGGAGACGAATCCGAGGTTCCGATAACGCAGGTCACACCCGAGGTTGAGTCTGTGTGCGGCTCCAGCGCCGCTGAGTCTGCGGCTCCCGCGACGGGGTTGAGCTTCCCGTCCTCGGATGGCGCAATCTGCTCCGGATCTAGGGCCGGAGCACTTACAGGTGCTATCTCCTGGGTATGGTCCGATGACAGATTGAGGTCATGCTCATCGTGGTGGTAGGGAGCGGCTGCCGTGGGCTCGAATCCGTTGATGATCAAGTCTCCGCGGGTATCAGCAACGTAGTTCAAGCTTCCAAACCTGCCTTGATGGCCAGGGGCGTAGCTGTCGATCTGCTCTGATGGCCAAGCGAGTTGGCCCGCAATGCGAAGCCGTCGAATACGAAGATCTGTCTAGGGAGAAAAACTTCCCCCTGGGCAGCATTGTTGTAGATGATTGATGGGGCCATCGAACCTCTTGAAGACGACGCAGTGGAACTCTCAATAAAAGCACCAATGTCGGTGTCAAAACCCGCGAATCTCGGGTAGGGGGTCCCGAACCGTGCGTCTAAGGTTGATGGTAACAGGAGACAAGGGACACAATGTTTACCCAGGTTCGGGCCCTCTCTATGGAGGTAATACCCTACTTCCTGCTTGATTGATCTTGATGAATATGAGTATTACAAGAGTTGATCTACCACGAGATCATCATGGCTAAAACCCTAGAAGTCTAGCCTGTATGATTATGATCCTTGTCCCTATGGACTAAACCCTCCGGTTTATATAGACACCGGAGGGGACTAGGGTTGTACGAAGTCGGTTACAGAGAAAGGAATCTTCATATCTGGACGCGAAGCTTGCCTTCCACGCCAAGGAGAGTCCCATCCGGACACGGGCAAGAGTCTTCGGTCTTGTATCTTCACAGCCCATCAGTCCGGCCCATGTCAAACAGGCCGGACGCCCGAGGACCCCTTAGTCCAGGACTCCCTCAGCAGGCAAGCTCAGATTCTCCCTTATCACCGAAGAGGAAACTTGCACGGCCGCATAGGCTAGCACAGCCCTGCTGCCATCACCTGTCGCGGTGACATCACCCATGTGGCGGGCACGCGGTCCACGCCGCGCGGACTCCTTGGGAGGCCTCGCGGGAGGTCACCTCGTGAGGGGGCCCTCGCGAGGTCACTTGCTGTGGAGGTAGTATTTGGTGAAGTCCTTCGTCGCGAAGCCCCTCGCGGGGCAAGGCCCTCGCAAGGCTGCTGGCTTCGTAGCACCCGCTGCTGGGCTACCTCTTGAGTTGGAGCATGGTGCCCTTCCTGGGCTGCAGGAAGATGGCCCAAGGTACCCCGGTTCCCACTGGGCCGACAGTAGCCCCTGGGCCCATGACGCACATGTTCCGCCCGTTGAGGAATGAAACAACGCGGGGCCTAAGACTGTCGGGGCAAGGCAGGGACGCGTGGCAACACGATGGGACGGGGATGCCCCCACTTCCCCATGACGTCTTGGTAGCCATATGATCTGCCATAAAACTACCCGCACGGGGCGTGAATGCCATCATTGTCTATTCGCACACCTAGCCTCCCTTGCGCACTGCTCCTCTGTCTTCTCTTCCTGCTGCTCCTAATCTTCCTCTGCTTGCAATGGCACCCAAGAAGAAAGCCGCCGCCACCGCAAAGGTCAAGGCGCCAGCGGTGCCGCCGCTGGAGTCGACGCTTATGCATCCGCCATCCTCAACAAGTAGGGGTTGGATAAGGTGTGCCCGTTGGTGTCCAGCGCCCACAACGAGTGGGGGGGGGCACGCTGTCGGTGTCAAAACCGGCGGATCTCGGGTAGGGGGTCCCAAACTGTGTGTCTAGGATCGATGGTAACACGAGATGGGGGACACGATGTTTACCCACGTTCGGGCCCTCTCTATGGAGGTAATCCCCTACTTCCTGCTTGATTGATCTTGATGAATAGAGTGTTACAAGAGTTGATCTACCACGAGATCGTAATGGCTAAACCCTAGGAGCCTAGCCTATGTGAATATGGTAATGAATGTCGCCTATCCGGACTATGCTCTCCGGTTTATATAGACACCAGAGAGATCTAGGGTTACATGGGGTTGGTTACATAAGAAGGAATCTTCACAGTTGGCTGCCTAGCTTGCCTTCCACGCCAAGGAAGGTCCAATCCGAACACGGGTTAGTCTTTGGCCTTCGTATCTTCACAGCCCATCAGTCCGTCCCAATGAATAACAGGTCAGACGCCCGAGGATCCCTTAGTCCAGGACTCCCTCAGTAGCCCCTGAACATGGCTTCAATGACGAGGAGTCCGGTGCACAGATTGTCTTCGGCATTGCAAGGTGGGTTCCCCTTTTTCCGAACTCCAAGATAGTCTTTAGACGCGATGATTGTATTCGGACCTGTTATACACCATACACAACCGCAGAGAGAATATAATATTTGCACGAATCTAATCTGTTGACAGCTTCTTTACAACACGACATCGCGTCTGTCCGGTCATAATTTCGAACCGTTTTTCATCTGCCATCCCACGTTTCGAGACGCGGTTGCTATTGGCACGTCTTGTCGAAGCAAAGATCGTGTCCCCTTATTGCGGGATTCTCATCAATGCGGGCATGGGTAACTCAACCGCGCCGTTTATACAGCCCTTGGGAATAGGCGAATCCTAAGGCGAGTGGGGAGGCGTTTCATATTTGCTGCCTTTATTAAGGGATAAGGATTCCCTCTTCCTCCTCTCACGCTCTCTCTGTCTCCGCCTTTACGATCTCGAGCTCCAGCGCCCAAGTTCTCATCTCCTTTCCACTCAAGCAACCATGTCCGGATCCGGCGGTCAGGGAAAGTGGATGGTCTCCTCCGTCAAGGAGGAGGACATTATTGAGCTTCGGGCGGCCGGATATTTGGCGAAGGAGATCGCCCACCGTCTTCCGGCCGAGGGACAAGTCGTCCCCATGCCGAAGCCCACAGAGAGGGTAGTATTCATCCCCCATTTCTTCCGCGGGCTAGGGTTTCCAATCCACCCTTCGTCCGCGGGCTGATGTATTATTACAGGATAGATTTCCATGATCTGTCCCCGAATTCCTTCCTCAACATCTCGGCGTTTATCGTCGTGTGCGAGGCCTTCCTCCGCATCCAACCCCACTTCGGGTTGTGGCTCAAAGTCTTCAACGTGAAGCCGAAGGTGGTGGACGGCCAGCACGTGGAGTGCGGAGGAGCCATGGTGAGCAAGCTAACCAACGTCTCCTGGCCGAAAGGTATTTTTGTGGAGACAGTGAAGGAGTGGCAGAGAGAATGGTTCTACATCACAGAACCCCGCAGCACCACCTGGGCCGCGGCTGCCGAATTCCGCTCCGGTGCTCCCATGCGGCTCACCTCTTGGGTCAAGAAGAGTCCGGACTGGTGTTTGTCTGATGAGCTGATAGCGTTGCAAACGCGCGTCCAGAGCATGATAGCCAAGAACATCAAGCTCGTCGATGTGATCCAGGTGATGCTAATTCACCGGATTCTTCCATGCCAGCGCAGAGGACGGCCTCTGTGGGATTTCAACCCGAAGACGCATCGGACCCTGGTGAGGCTCTTCGAGACCACCCACGAAGATGCCTGGAAGTTGCTCTTTAAGGGCAACGAGAAACCGCCGGCCACGGATTTAGACCATGGTCACGACTATAAACACCCCGCCAGCGAGGTATGTTACTTTTGACGTACCCCCAACTTAAATATTTCAAGGATGATGTCTGAGATTTTATTATTGCTCCCTCAGGACTGGATGGAGAGGTCGAAGCGGATCCAGTGTCCGGCTCCGCTGCCCGAAGAACCGGTCATCCCACGCCTAGCGAAGATGCTGGTGCCGGCGCCATACAAGGCGCCGGAGAAGAAGGCCAAGAAGAAGGCCAAGGGCGCTTCGGACGCGACGTTCGAAGACGATGAAGCCCATTCCTCTGTCCCTGAGGACAATGACGAGTAAGAGGAGGAGGAGGAGAAGAAAAACAACCCTCCTCCCGAGGAGAAGAAGAAAAAGAGGGCGGCCTCGGCGCAACCGGAGGCGAAAGCGCCCAAAAAGGGGAAGGGCGCCCCAGCGGTCAATACCGCGTGGGACATCGACAGTAGTCCGGAACGACGCCCCTGTACTAAGCCCCAGGCCGCATCGTAAGTGACATGGCTTATTCATGTGCACGTCCAGCCCTTTCTCTTTATTATTTTAACATGGTTAACTACACTATTGCAGTCCGGCCCGTGACCTTATCCAGCGATCCTCATCTGGAGGTTCGTTGGCTCCGTCGGAGATGGCGAGCATGTCGCCACCGGCTGCTTACTCCCCCGGGGCTAGGGACGACACCGAAGTGTTGTCTCGGAGGACCGCTCCGAAGGGAGGAGCCCAGGACGCTGTCCGGGAGGCGCCACAAGGCGAGACCTCCACTGCCGGACACATGGGGGAGCCAATCCTTATGGAGACTGGCGAAGAGGGCCGTATCCAGTTCGGCCCTCAGCCGAATATGATTATGGAGACCCATATGGCTCCGGAGTAGGGCGAGCAGCCCCCTTTGAAGGAGGGGGGTGCGCTGCTTCTGCCGATGGCTCCCATCCATCCGGGGGCGCCGGATATCCTGATGGAGGCACTGCGAGGTGCCTCCGTTATGGACGAGCACCGTGTTCTTATGGGCGCGGTGATCGAGAAGGTTCAGTCCGCCAAGAGTGGACTGAATGAAGCCTACAGCAACCTGTTGACAGGTTTCGAGGTAAGTGACATAAAAAGAAAAAACCCCATGTAGTCAGTAGCCCCTGAGACACTGTCCGGTGTTCGGCGAGGAGGACCGGACAGAGGATCAATCTTCTGTTGCAAGAGACTAACGTAATATGTATGCATAAGCAGGCGTCGCTGTTGGCCACAACCTCGCATGCTGCCGAAGTCTCTGAATTGAGGCAGAGGCTAGAGCGGACCGATAACGAGCTCGGCGAGGTTAGGGTTCGGCTCCAGGAGAAGCAAGGTGAGTAACGACTTGCTGTATGTTCGGAAAGCGTAGGCGCTGTATATTGACTGTAGTGTCGTAATATGTGCAAGAGCCGCGACCGAGGTCGAGGCCCTGAGGAAGGCCCTGGGCAAGGCTGAGGAGAAGGCTGTCCAACAGCAAGCCGCCCGTAAGAAGCTCAAGGCCCGGGTCAAAGAAATCCAGCAGGAGCTCCAGGATGTAGTGAAAAAATGTGAGACCTTGGAGCATGACGCGTCCGCTCAAGGGGCCGAACTCACCAAGGCTCATCAGAGCGCGGAGACCACACGGAATGAGGCCCAGGCCGCCCTCCAGAAGATCCAAGAGGCCAAGAAGGTCACGGCGGGTAAGGCTTTTAAGATGCAAAGCAAGTATGCGGCGAAGCAGTACCTTTTACTAACCCGGGTTCGGAGTTCCCCAGGGGCTTTTGCGGATCTACCACGCAGCGTATAAGACGCTACGGAGTTCTACCGAGCCGAAGGAGGAGGTTCTACTGAGAGGCTATTCTGGTCGCAGTATGCGACGCCAGAGCATCCCGTGTCCTTTACCGATCAGCTGAAGCAGCTGGTGAAGCTGCACCGGGTGGCCCAACTAGCCATGAAGGATGTGATGATCCAGCTATGGCCAGCCGAAGCTATGCCCGGCAGCTACTTCGGACTCATGAGGCGTCTAGTGGAGGCCTGTCCGCGGCTGGACGTCGTCAAGCGCTCTGCCTGTATTGAAGGTGCCCATATGGACTTCGCTCATTGCAAGATGTGGTGGGCAAAGATGAACGCCATTGAAGTTGCCAGCGGGCCGTCGGAGGGCAAGGAGCACCGCACACCCGAGAGATATTTTGCGGATGTCGTAGAAGGGTCTCGGCTTGTGGCAGCTCAATGTTCGCAGGACATTGTGTTTGAACAAATGTATTCATGTTGCCCCCGCATTGTATTATGGAAACAAAGCCTCTAATGAAATTTTGTTATGCTTTAATTGTCTCCTCCTGTGCGGCCGTGTTATTTGTAATCTGAGGGTTGGCCAGTCGTCGGCTTCTGCCCTCGCGTAGGTAGTACGGCGGTGTTCGGGATGGCATCTAAACAATCTTGATCCAATTATATGGTCCTTTGGAGGAGTTGTTTAGCGCAACGAACAAGGCAATCAGACTATACGGCTTAAACGCCCTCACTTAGCCATAGGAGTTTTATAATTAAGCAAGTGCGCAGCCCCTGGTCCAAGCCAGGGTGTTGTCAGCATCTGATCGGGAAGTGCCGATCCTTCGCATGACGCGGAAAAAATCTCCAACGATTTTGTAACCCTCGAACAGCTAACCGGCTCTCGTCGTATCATGCAGTCAGTTTTCGGCTTTTTCTACTGAGGTGCTCATCCGGTCGAGGCCAGGGCACAATCGCAGTAGTTCTCCCTTTACTACCCTAGCCGATGGAGCGGAACGTAGGGTAGCAAGCACAGGAGCCGGGCAACCCAACTATTGACCAAAGACATGATTCGGAGCCAATGCATATAATGCTAAATTCGGGGTGCCGAACTTATGTATAAGAAGTGTTCGGACTTTGCTGCCGTATTGTGGGGCGATAAGTAGCCCCTGGCGAATATGAAACGTACAAAAGAGTAACGATGTAGCCAATAAGCATATCGAGATAAAACAAAGTAAAAAGCAAAAACCACAGAAACTGGGCCACGAACCATTTTTATTATAACTGGATGGATACGTCAAGGTGTATCTTGTACAGATGGTGCGAGATGCAGTGGCGGAGCCAGGATTGGAGCAAGCCTCGGGCCCAATTTTTTTTATTTTTGCCTCAAGTGAAAAACTTATCGTCCATAAAGCTTGTAGCTACCACAAAAGATACGCCATACAAAATATGGCTCAATTGCATGAAATTTCAGAGTTTAAACTCAATGCTTAACGATACAACAAAATGGATAAAAACATGACAAAAACTACAAACAAGAATACGTGATAAAAAAGAGTACCAAAAGAATGGTTTGCTTCATCAATGCCTCACATAACCTCATCAATGGTGGAAGAAGAGCCAACACCTTCAAGACATCAAAAGCAAAATTTAGTAGGAGAAGGCATATACATCAAGTGAAATAATTAGCATTGGTACAAATCTAAAAACTTGCTACTTCGATGAGGTAAAAGCCAGTTGCGCATCCTATATGATTGGAAGCGATATACAATATCATCGTCATCAATACTTGCTAATACATCCATCGCGGACACTAGTGAAAAATCTCTTCATCTTCTTTTTCTACAATATGAAATGAAATTGGCAATTACATCAATTTAAATTCAACAATACCCTAGATATATGAGTGGATACAAACACACACACACTTTCGATTAAATTACAGTTCACAGCAGTTTATACACTGATACAAGTAGAACATGATATATAAGTAGAAACCATCAAGGGGGAAACAAGGAAAGCATCAAAGAAAAGTACAAGCCGCGGCAGACGGCAGTGAAGCAGCGCCACGCGGGCGAACGACGAGCAGGAGTATACAGGATAGGAGCCCGAGAGCAAGGGGTAAATGGGTGGGCCGGGGGCGGAGGCGCGGAGCCACGGTGGACGGCGGCGCGGGCGTTGGAGTCCCTCCTGGAGAAGTGGAGATCGATCTTGCCGTCCTGCGTCCGTGCGACTGGCGGCGGCTGCGCGAGCGTTTCATCTTATTTTTTACCAACAGCGTTGAGTCTCCTGTGCCTCGTCCCTCGTGCGTGCTAGATCGTGGGGGTGGAGTTGCCTCGTGCATGAGTGGAGTCTGCGTGCGTGCGTTTCTAGTGCAACAGCCCATCAAGGCTTTGGGCCTTCTTCTTTTCGTTGGGATCAACCCGGGCCTGCAGAAAAACCTATATGATTATAGCCTATTAAATTCTCCACGCCCCGGGCCTGGCCCCTGGGTGCCCGGGGCCCAGCTCCGCCCCTGGCGAGATGTATCCGGGCTCTTTAACATGCCGGAATCAATAGGGCGCAGCGTGCGGGTCCTGAGAAATAAGTATGAATACCGTTAAGAAGAACGTATAGAGGTTGCCCTACACACCTGTGTTGCTTGCCTCCGTCATATGCCAATCCTTCTAAAGGACTTGCGATCAGGCCCGCGAAAAAAGGAGCCTGAAACAAGAAAAAAGTTAAAGTATGTGTGTCCGGGATCGGTTTGGCCGAACTGTAGACCCCCGGGTTATCTTGTGCCTTCGTCGATGTCCATGGAATTTTGAGTGCGTAATTGTGTACGCGTGGTACCAATGCCACTACCTCATTGGGACTGGGACGGAGGCCAAGTTGCTAGTCGAGCTCTTGACGAGCCGCGCCGTCCTGTTGCAGTGTAGTCCGGAACCTCTTAATGATGTCCAAGGGCTCGACAGTCGTACTATGGTGCTGCTTGAGAAGGCCGCTCTATACTTCTGCTGCTAGGGCAGTGGTGTGCTCCTCTGTTCAGAGGGAGCGTTCCGTATTGCCATTGACTGTTATGACGCCGCATGGACCGGGCATCTTGAGCTTGAGATAAGCATAGTGTGGCACTGCGTTGAATCTAGCAAACGCGGTTCGTCCGAGCAGCGCGTGATAGCCGCTGCGGAAGGGGACGATATCGAAGATTAACTCTTCGCTTCGGAAGTTGTCCGGAGAACCGAAGACCACCTCCAGCGTGATTGAGCCCGTACAGCGGGCCTCTACACCTGGTATGACTCCTTTAAAGGTAGTCTTTGTTGGTTTGGTTCGCGAGGGGTTAATGCCCATCTTCCGCACTGTGTCCTGATAAAGCAGGTTGAGGCTGCTACCACCGTCCATCAGGACTCGTGTTAGGTGAAACCCGTCAATAATTGGGTCAAGGACTAGTGCGGCTGAACCGCCATGGCGGATACTGGTTGGGTGATCTCGAAGATCGAAGGTGATCGGGGATGATGACCACGGATTGAATTTTGGGGCGACTGGCTCTACCGCGTAGACGTCCCTAAGTGTTCGCTTACGCTCCCTTTTGGGGATGTGCGTAGCGTATATCATGTTCACCGTTTTGACTTGAGAGGGAAATTTCTTCTACCCTCCGGTGTTCGGCTGCCGGGGCTCTTCGTCCTCGTCCTCACTTTGTGATCCCTTTTCTTTGTTTTCGGCATTTAACTTGCCAGCCTGCTTGAAGACCCAACAATCCCTGTTGGTATGATTGGCTTGCTTATCCGAGGTGTCGTGAATTTGGCACGGACGGTCGAGTATGTGGTCCAGGCTGGAAGGTCCTTCATTGTTTCTTTTGTAGGGCTTCTTCCGTTGGTCGGACTTGGAGCCATTGAATCCGGCGTTGACTGTGGTGTCATCGGTGTTGTCGCCATTGCTTTGGCGTTTGTGTTTATTGCGCCGGAGCTTGCCGGTGCTGTTCTTGGCCTCAGTGGGGCCTGCCTCACTGGCCGTGTTTTTACTACGAGCCAGCCAGTTATCCTCACCCACACAAAAGCGGGTCATGAGTGCCGTAAGGGCTGCCATAGACTTCGGCTTTTCTTGGCCGAGGTGGCGTGCTAGCCATTCGTCACGGATCCTATGTTTGAAGGCTGCTAGGGCCTCGGTATCCGGACAGTCAATGATCTGGTTCTTTTTAGTTAGGAACCTAGTCCAGAATTTTCTGGCTGATTCTCCAGGTTGTTGAACTATGTGGCTTAAGTCGTCGGCATCTGGTGGCCGGACATAAGTTCCTTGGAAGTTATCAAGGAAAGCCTCTTCCAAGTCCTCCCAGCTGCCGATGGAATTCTCGGGCAGGCTATTTAACCAGTATCGAGCTGGTCCTTTGAGCTTTAATGGGAGGTATTTGATGGCGTGGAGGTCATCTCCTCAAGCCATATGGATATGGAGAATAAAATCCTCGATCCATACTGCAGGATCGGTTGTGCCGTCGTATGCTTCAATGTTGACAGGCTTCAACCCCTCGGGGAATTCGTGATCTAGCACCTCGTCTGTGAAGCAGAGAGGGTGTGCGGCACCTCTGTAGCGGGTCGCATCACGGCGGAGCTCTGATGGAGTCTGTCTGCGGCATTCGGCTCGGGCGTGGTTAGGTTTGTCGCGTCCGAATAGGTAGCCGTCGTCGTGCCTCGAAGCACATCCTCGCGATCTGTAGATCGATCTTGTATGTCCTGCTCTACTGTCCAGTGTCTGCCGGAGGTCGTACGTGTGACCTCGAACTCTTTCGTCTCTATTTTTACGGGGCGGTGGGGCAGGCTGCTGTTCGGCCTGAGTTGCCGCTTTATCCCGACCGCGGGGTGGCCGGTCGGCCGCCCTGTCTCGACCACGTGGTGGTGATTCCGCATTACGCGAGGGAGACGTGTGCTCTGGTGCTTCCTCATCGAATTGAGGTAGCAGTCTGCGTTTCGGGTAGCTCTTGGCTAGGCGCTTGAGGCCGTATTCTTTGGCTGTGAGGACGTCAGTCCATCTGTCGACGAGAAGGTCTTGTTCAGCTTGAAGCTTCTGCTGTTTCTTTTTCAGGCTCCTTGCAGTGGCTATGAGCTGAAGATTAAAGCGCTCCTGCTCCAGAGGATCCTCGGGCATGATGAAGTCTTCGTTGCCGAGGCTTGTCTCCTCCTTGGAGGGTGGACAGTGACTATCGTCCTCCGAGTCATCTTCTATGGCCTATTCATCAGGGTTGTCTTGCCTGTTGTCATGTTCCTCCTGTTCGGATGTAGCTCCGACGGGGTCTTCGTTGTTTTCAGCGTCGCCCGGAGTACTATTTTCTCCGGTGCCAGTATTTCTATCTTTTGAGCGACGAGGCTTAGAGCGGCGTTTGGGGTGCCAGCGCTTGGACTGCTTCTCAGAGGGTTTATTCGTGTCTGGCTCTTCTTTGTCGTCGCTAGATCCTTTAGGTGTATCAACCATGTACACGTCGTACGAGGATGTGGCCGTCCAGCGTCCAGTAAATGGCGGGTCTTGGCCTTGTTCCTTGTTGGCGTCGTCGTCCATATCGCCGATGTCTTCGGAGCCATAGTCAAGCACGTCGGTTAAGTCATCGATGGTGGCTATAAAGTGGGTGGCGGGTGGGAAGCAAAATTCCTCATCGTCCGCCTCTAGCTCGAACCGAACATAGTTCGGCTGTGGGTCTTCCTCCAAGGACAAGTTCTTTAAAGATTTTAGTACGTCACCCAAAGGTGAGTTCTGGAAGATGTCTGCGGCGCTAAATTCGAAAATCGATAACCGATCCAGCTCGGTGTCCGCAGGTGCACCTGATCCGGAACGTATAGCCGGAGACGAGTCATTACTGTTTTTATCATTCTTGGATGTTTTAAAATTATTTTATAGCAACTTTATATCATTTTTTGGGACTAACCTATTGACATAGTGCCCAGTGTCAGTTCTGTTTTTTGCTTGTTTTTTACTTCATAGAAAATCAATACCAAACGGAGTCCAGACGCAGCGAAACTTTTTGGAGAATTTTTCTGGACCAGAAGACACAAGATGGACTGCAGAAGTACCAGAGGGGTGCCCCGAGGGGGGCACAATGCACCTGGGCGTGCCTGGGGGCCCAGGCGCACCCTGGTGGGTTATGCCCACCTCGGTGGCCTCCCGCACCGCCTCTTTGCTCTATAAATACCCCAATATTCCAGAAACCCTAGGGGAGTCGACGAAAATTAATTCCAGCTGTTGCAAGTTCCAGAACTACCAGATCCAATCTAGGCACCATCACGGAGGGGTTCATCATCCTCATTGGTGCCCAATGATGCGTGAGTAGTTCGTTGTAGACCTACGGATCCGTAGTTAGTAGCTAGATGGTTTCCTCTCTCTCTTTTTATTCTCAATACAATGGTCTCTTGGAGATCTATTTGATGTAACTCTTTTTGCGGTGTGTTTGTTGGGATCCGATGAACTTTGAGTTTATGATCAGATCTATGTTTTTATCCATAAAAGTTATTTGAGTCTTTTGATCTCTTATATGCATGATTACTTATAGCCTCTTATTTCTTCTTCGAATCTTTGGTTTAGTTAGGCCAACTAGATCGATTTTTCTTGCCATGGGAAGAGGTGCTTTGTGATGAGTTTGATCTTATGGTGCTTGATCCCAGTGACAGAAGGGGAACCGACACGTATGTATCGTTGCTATTAAGGATAACAAGATGGGGTCTATTTCTACATAAATAGATCTTGTCTACATCATGTCATCGTTCTTATTGCATTACTCCGTTTCTCCATGAACTTAATACACTAGATGCATGCTGGATAGCGGTCGATGTGTGGAGTAATAGTAGTAGATGCAGTCAGGAGTCGGTCTACTAATCTTGGACGTGATGCTTATATAATGATCATTGCCTGTATATCGTCATGATTATTTGAAGTTCTATCAATTGCCCAATAGTAATTTGTTTACCCACTGTATGCTATTTTTCTTGAGAGAAGCCACTAGTGAAATCTACGGCCCCCGGGGGTATCTTCTTTATCATATTTGCCTTCGAGATCTATTCTTATTCGCTTTTATTTTCAGATCTATATTTACAAAAACCCGAAAATACCTTATTGCACTTTATTTTATTTTGCTTTTATTCGCGATCTATTTATCCAATCTATCATATTTTTATCCCGTCAACTCAACAATTTCTGGTACCGTTACCCAAAAGGGATTGACAACCCCTTTAACATGTCGGGTTGCAAGTATTTGTTCTTTGTGTGCAGGTACTGTTTACATAGTGTTGCGTGATTCTCCTACTGGTTTGATAACCTTGGTCTCATCACTGAGGGAAATACCTACTATCGTTGTGCTGCATCATACCTTCCTCTTTGGGGAAATACCGACGTAGTTCAAGCCGCATCAAGAGGCGGTCGTGGGAGTAGTGCACTGAGCAGGGTAGGCAGGGCGTCAGATTGGCGAGATTGGGCGGTTGCTGAAGTAATCCACTGGCCAGGAATGCAGGACACGGGACTGGTGGAACGGGGCGGTTGCCTAAAATGGTGGAGAGCTAGCCCCTGTGCCTCCCCTATAAAGAGTGGGGAGGGCTGCAGAAGGCGATGCTCATCCACCTCTCCCTACTCCATTCTTCCAGCATCTGCCACCACCATGGCAAGAGGGAAAGGTCGAGCTCGTGCCTCCGTGGCTGCAGTGAGAGCTTCTCCCCGGCAGCATACCCCCGCTTCGGCTGTGGCTATGGAAGCTAGCTCTAGTGCTCGGGCGGGGCTACAGGTCAGGGTCGTGGAAGACGTGGCGCTCGGGGCCGGGCGGCTAGAGTATGGTGCTCGTCGTTTCACCCCTAGCCGCTCCTCCTCCGGCAAAAGGCCACACGGTGGACACGACACCCGAGTTTGTCCTGGAGTTGTGCGACCAACCGCGAACCCAGCTGTGGCTCCATCATCCCTTTGCTAGGGTGATGGAGGTCGAACAACCGCTCGGCCTGTGGCTGCGCGTGGATGGGTGCTGCAACGACTCCGTTTGGGTGAACGTCGAGTTCTCCGCTATGGCGCCATGTACTTCACGCGCGGTGGAAATCCTTCTTCCGTGCTTGTTATATGGCGCAGGGGCATCTTCTCCACTTCAAGCTAGTTGAATCTGACACACTCTCCGTGAAGTTCTTCGGGGCTTCAGGAGCACACATGGAGCGCTGCGCGGAGAGCTCGAGCAACAGCGAAACCTCCTCCTCGAGCGAAAGCGACGAGGAGGACGATGGTGAAGAGAACGATGGCGGGTCTCTGGGCGTCAAGATCGAGGACGACTGCTCCGACTCCAGCTGAGCACCGGCAGCACCATCATCTCCAGCTGAGCGCCGGTAGCACCATCATCTAGCTTGCCGGGAGCTAGCTGGGCTTCACCTAGGCGCCCCTTTGTCCTTGAGTTGCACTTGATGTAAACCCTGGGAAGAAAGGGCTAAGAAAAACGTTATCGAGCACTTTTCAATAAATATATGATATTTGTCATGCTTAGATGAACGTGTACTATTCCTCTTGTTTGTTTTCATTCTTGTATGATTTCAATCCGACAGCCTACATAATTTGGGAGCTTGCCGACACGCATACATGCCTCGAGCACTTCAAGGAACTGGTCCTTAGAAGCGTGTTGGAAGTGCTGTCAGCGGCAAAGCAACTTGCCGGTCTCAACGCGGCTGTAAAGACCATGCTGAGTGGGCGAGGCAAAATCAGAGCGCAAATAAACACGACAAAATTCCTCCGCGTGCAGTTTTCTCATACAAACACAGTATCGTGCAAGGGAAACTATGAATGTAACAAAAAATTAGCTGAAAATTCTTCCAACTTAGTTTTCTTTGTTGTACTTCTTGTCGTATGGAATGTGTGTTAGCTCCATTTTGAAAATGGTACTCCACCATTACTCCCACTGGGAAACTTGTACACGAGGAATCCTTCTGTCTTTGAGAGAAAGAAAATAGAAAGGAGTGGTACAGAGACCTTGGCGGTTCGTTAGTCATTTCATTGCAAAGATGTAACCACAACGTTATGTGTATTGATACATAAGTAAGTATGCATAAAAGTTCTGAAACACTTAGCTTTATTCACATATGCATAGGGTCTGCACCTGGCTTTGTACAAAGGGTTACAAGTCTTGAAGACAAAGCTTGTACAAAAGGGGTTATCGGGAACAAGGCCTGGCAACCACGCCTCATGGGTAGAACTTGTGAAGATGCTTGATATTCCAAGAGTTTTGCACACAGATGCCATCTTCGATCTCTAGACGGACTGCGCCAGGTCTGGTGACTTGTGCTACCCGATAATGGCCTTCCCACTTTGGCGTCAACTTGTTGACCCCTTGAAGGATTCGACACGTTGAAGGACTCGTGCATGAACTTTGTGGCTATGATAGCGTCGCAAAGCTTGATGGTAGCGTGCGACTCGCACAACTGCCCAAAGATGATCTTCCTCGAGGAGCACGACATCATCTTGCCATAGTTGCTCTTGCTCTACCTTGTCGTAGGCAAGCACTCGAGGTGACCCGTATGTGAGTTCTGTGGGGAGCAACACTTCTGCACCATAAACTAGGGAGAAGGGTGTTTGGCCAGTAGCTCGATTTGGTGTCGTCCTCAGTGACCAAAGAACTGCCGGCAAATCATCAATCCAATGTGTTCCATATTTGTGCAGCCTGTCAAAGGTTCTTGTCTTGAGACCACGTATCACTTCAGCATTTGTCTGTTCTGCTTTCCCATTGCATCTAGGATGAGCAACAGAGGCAAAGCAAACCTTGATCCAAAGGCTCTAGATGTACTTCAAGGTGTGGATCATGAACTGGGTGCCGTTGTCGATGATAATTCTGTTTGGAACCCCAAAATGGCAAACTAGTCCCTTGAACAACTTGACAACTAAGTGTGCGGTCACCTTTCTCACTGGCTCTACCTCAGGCCACTTTGTGAACTTGTCGGCAACAACGTACAAGAACTCAAAGCCCCCAGTAGCACGGGGGAATGGGCCCAAAATATCGAGCCCCCATACCAAAAAGGCCAGGAAAGAGGGATTGTCGGAAGAGCTTGTGCTGGTTGATGTATATTCTTTGAATGGAATTGGCATGCTTCACATCTTGTTACTAGCTCAGTTGCATCCTGGAGGGCAGTGGGCCAATAAAATCCTTACCGGAAAGCTTTGCCGACAAGGGCTCTTGATCCTATGTGGGAGCCACACATGCCTCCGTGTATCTCCGCCAACAACTTGAGTCCATCTTCTCGACAAATGCACTTCAATTTCACTCCATTTGGTCTCTTTATACATAGAATGTTATCCACAAACTGATACATACTCGATTGATGGGTTACTCTCTCAGCTTTTTCTTGCTCATCGGGAAGTTCTCCAGTTTGGATAAATTGGACTATGTGTTGCGCCCATGCTGGAGCTTGTGGCTCGACGACAAGGACTAAAGGCCTCTCAACGGCTGCGGGAGCGCTGGCCTCAAAAGCAAGAATCTGAGATTTTGCGTGAAGCCGCTGCTTCCGGAGTCCATTTTATTGGACCTGCCTTTTGTCCTTGATGGACTAAAGACATCTCAAGTCCTTGGTCGACCAAAAACACTAAGAAGAAAGTTAAGTACTTTTTTAGATCCTACAACATAGTCTCTGCTTCCGGAGTCCATTTTATTGGACCTGCCTTTTTCAATATTTTGAAAAATGGCAGAGCCGCTCAGCGGATCTTGAAATGAACCTACTCAAAGCAGTAACACAGTCGGCAAGACACCGCACATCCTTGATGGTTTTGGGTGCTTGAATCTATTCAATAGCCTTGATCTTGTCGGGATTCACTTCTATTCCATGCTGAGATACAAAGAAACCGAGGAGTTTGCCAGATGGGACACCAAACACACACTTTCCAGGGTTAAGCTTCATGTTGATTTTGCGCAAGTTTGCAAATGTTTCTTCCAAGTCTTGTATGATGGTTGATTTGTCCTTGGTCTTGACCACTATATTATCCAATAAGCCTCTATATTCCTGTGCAACTATGGCTCAAAACCAATCTGGACTGCTCTTGTAAACGCTGAACCAACGCTCTTTAGTCTGAAAGGCATACGTATGAAACAGTACGTGCCACATGGAGTAATGAACGCAGTTTTCTCCTCATCTACTTTGGCCATGAATATTTGATGGTATCTAGAATATGCATCAAGGAATGAGAGCAACTCACAGCTAGTAGTGGAGTCTACAATCTGATCAATACATGGCAAGGGGAAAGGGGCCTTTGGGCATGCTTTATTGAGATCAGTGTAGTCAATACAAAGCCTCCACTTTCCATTTGCCTTGCGCACTACAACTGGGTTTGCTAACCAAGTTGGATGTAGCACTCCTCTAACCAGACCCGCTACTTCAAGTTTCTTGATATCTTCTGCGATGAACTGTTGCCGTTCCAAAGCTTGCTTCCTGACCCTCTGCTTGATGGGCTGAACGTGGGGACATACAACAAGGTGGCGCTCAATTACCTCCGTGGGAATGATATGTCCCCAACGTATCTATAATTTTTGATTGTTCCATGCTATTATATTATCTGTTTTGGATGTTTTATATGCATTAATATGCTATTTTATATGATTTTTGGGACTAACCTATTAACATAGAGCCCAGTGCCAGTTTCTGTTTTTTCCTTGTTTTAGAGTTTCACAGAAAAGGAATACCAAACGGAGTCCAAACGGAATAAAACTTTCGCGATGATTTTTCTTGGACCAGAAGACACCCATGAGACTTGGAGTGCAAGTCAGAAGAGCAGCGAGGCGGCAACAAGGGTGGAGGGCGCGCCCAGGGGGGTGGGGCGCCCCCCCAACCTTGTGGGCCCCTCGGCGACCTTCTAACCTAGATCTTCCTCCTATATATACTCTTATACCCAAAAAACATCCAGGGGAGCCACGAAACCACTTTTCCACCGCCACAACCTTCTGTACCCATGAGATCCCATCTTGGGGCCTTTTCCAGCATCCTGCCTGAGGGGGAATCGATCACGGAGGGCTTCTACATCAACACCATTGCCTCTTCGATGAAGCGTGAGTAGTTTACTTCAGACCTACGGGTCCATAGCTAGTAGCTAGATGGCTTCTTCTCTCTCTTTGATTCTCAATACAAATTTCTCCTCGATGTTCTTGGAGATCTATTCGATGTAATACTCTTTTGCGGTGTGTTTGCCGAGATCCGATGAATTATGGATTTATGATCAGCTTATCTATGAATATTATTTGAATCTCCTCTGAATTCTTATATGCATGATTTGATATCTTTGCAAGTCTCTTCGAACTATCGATTTGGTTTGGCCAACTAGATTGGTTTTTCTTGCAATGGGAGAAGTGCTTAGCTTTGGGTTCAATCTTGCGGTGTCCTTTCCCAGTGACAGCAGGGGCAACAAGGCAGGTATTGTATTGTTGCCATCGAGGATAAAAAGATGGGGTTTTCATCATATTGCTTGAGTTAATTCCTCTACATCATGTCATCTTGCTTAATGCGTTACTCTGTTCTTATGAACTTAATACTCTAGATGCAGGGAGGAGTCGGTCGATGTGTGGAGTAATAATAGTAGATGCAGAATCATTTCGGTCTACTTGACATGGACGTGATGCCTATATTCATGATCATTGCCTTAGATATCGTCATAACTTTGCACTTTTCTATCAATTGCTCGGCGGTAATTTGTTCACCCACCGTAATAATTTCTATCTCGAGAGAAGCCTCTAGTGAAACCTATGGTCCCCGGGTCTATTTTCCATCATATAAGTTTCCGATCTACAACTCTAGTTTCCTATTTACTTTCTTTTGCAATCTTTCCTTTCCGTTCCATAAACCAAAAATACCAAAAATATTATTTTACCGTTTATCCATCTCTATCAGATCTCACTTTGCGAATAACCGTGAAGGGATTGACAACCCCTTTGTCGCGTTGGTGTTTGTTTGTGCAGGTATTCGGTGGCTTGTTGCGTAGTCTCCTACTGGATTGATACCATGGTTCTCAAAACTGAGGGAAATACTTACGCTCCTTTGCTGCATCACCCTTTCCTCTTCAAGGGAAAACCCAACGCAAGCTCAAGAGGTAGCAAGAAGGATTTCTAGCACCGTTGCCGGGGAGATCTACGCCAAGTCAAGACATACCAAGTACCCGTCAATAACTCTCATCTCTCGCATTACATTATTCACCATTCGCCTCTCGTTTTCCTCTCCCACACTTCTAAAACGATTTTCAAAAAGATTTTCCTTTTCTTCGCCCCTCTTCCATTCATTTTCTTTGATTGCTTTTTGTGTGCTCATGTGTTGGATTGCTTGCTGTGTCACGATGGCTCAAGATAATACCAAATTTTCTGAATTTTCCAATACCAACAACAATGATTTTATTAGTACTCCGATTGCTCCAGATGCTAATGCGGAATCTTGTGAAATTAATAATGCTTTGTTGAATCTTGTTATGAAAGATCAATTTTCCGGCCTTCCCAATGAAGATGTCGCATCCCATCTTAATAATTTCGTTGATTTGTGCGATATGCAAAAGAAAGAAGATGTGGATAATGATATTGTTAAGTTGAAGTTATTTCTGTTCTCGCTTAGGGATCACGCTAAAAGTTGGTTTTCATCTTTGCCTAAAAATAGTATTGATTCCTGGAATAAGTGTAAAGATGCTTTTATTTGCAAGTATTTTCCTCCCGCTAAGATCATCTCCCTTAGGAACGATATTATGAATTTTAAGCAACTTGATCATGAACATGTTGCACAATCTTGGGAGAGGATGAAATTGATGATTAGAAATTGCCCTAATCATGGTTTGAATTTATGGATGATTATATAAAAAAATATGCCACATTGAATTTTGCTTCTAGAACTCTTTTAGATTTGGTCGCGGGAGGCACTTTTATGGAAATTACTTTAGGAGAAGCTACTAAACTCCTAGATAATATTACGGTTAATTATTCTCAATGGCATACCGAAAGATCTTCCACTAGTAAAAAGGTGCATGCAATTGAGGAAATAAATGTTTTGAGTGGAAAGATGGATGGGCTTATGAAATTGTTTGCTAGTAAGAGTGCTCCTATTGATCCTAATGATATGCCTTTGTCTACTTTGATTGAAAACAGTAATGAATCTATGGATGTGAATTTTGTTGGTACGAACAATTTTGGTAATAACGCGTACAGACGTAATTTTAATCCTAGGTCGTTTCCTAGTAATTCCTCTAATAATTATGGTAATTCCTACAACAATTCCTATGGAAATTATAATAAGATTCCCTCTAAATTTTAGAATAGTGTTAAAGAATTTATTAGTTCGCAAAAGAATTTCAATGCTTTGATTGAAGAAAAATTGCTTATGGTTGATGATTTGGCTAGGAACGTGGATAGAATTTGTCTTTATGTTGATTCTTTGAAACTTAGAACTATTCCACCTAAGCATGATATCAATGAGTCTCTCAAATCCATGAGAATTTCCATTGATGAATGAAAGAAAGAACCGCTAAGATGCGTGCTAAGAGATATTGGTTTATAAAAGCGTGTTCTTCTAGTTTCCGTGGAAATAATGATGAAGATCTAAAAGTGACTGATGTGACTCCTATTGAATCTTTGTTTTCCAATGTAAATCTTGGTAAATATGGGACTGGAGATGAGTCAACTTTAGTTAAAAGGCGTCCCAATGATTCGGAGTTTTTAGATCTTGATGCAAAAATTGATAAAAGTGGGATTGAAGAGGTCAAAACTTTAGATAGCAATGAACCCACTATTTTGGATTTCAAGGACTTTAATTATGATAATTGCTATTTAATTGATTGTATTTCCTTGTTGCAATCCATGTTGAATTCTCCTCATGCTTATAATCAAAACAAAGCTTTTACTAAACATATCGTTGATGCTATGATGCAATCTTATGAAGAAAAGCTTAATTTGGAAGTTTCTATTCCTAGAAAACTTTATGATGAGTGGGAACCTACTATTAAGATTAAGATTAAAGATTATGAATGCTATGCTTTGTGTGATTTGGGTGCTAGTGTTTCCACAATTCCGAAAACTTTATGTGATGTGTTAGGTTTCCGTGAATTTGATGATTGTTCCTTAAATTTGCATCTTGCGGATTCCACTATTAAGAAACCTATGGGAAGAATTAATGATGTTATTATTGTTGCAAATAGGAATTATGTGCCCGTAGATTTCATTGTTCTTGATATAGATTGCAATCCTACATGTCCTATTATTCTTGGTAGACCTTTCCTTAGAACGATTGGTGCAATTATTGATATGAAAGAAGGAAACATTAGATTTCAATTTCCGTTAAGGAAAGGCATGGAACACTTTCCAAGAAAGAAAAATAAATTTCCTTATGAATCTATTATGAGAGCCACTTGTGGATTGCATGCCAAAGATGATAATACTTAGATCTATTCGTGTTTTTATGCCTAGCTAGGGGCGTTAAACAATAGCGCTTGTTGGGAGGCAACCCAATTTTATTTTTGTTCTTGCTTTTCAGGTCCTGTTTAGCAATAAATATATCATCTAGCATCTGTTTAGATTTGTTTTTGTGTTTTAATTAGTTTTTGTGCCAAGTAAGACCTATGGGATAACCTACGCTGATAGTTGATTTGATCTTGCTGAAAAACAGAAACTTTTGCGCTCACGAAAATAGTTATCATTTTTTACTGGAGAGTGCTTTTTAGTTGATTATTTTTGCAGAAGATTAATAAAAATATATCTAGGATTCCCTATTTTCTCAGGATTTTTTAAGTTACAAAAGTATTCGAAATATTCAGATTACTACAGACTGTTCTGTTTTCAACAGATTCTATTTTTCGTGTGTTGTTTGCTTATTTTGATGCATCTATGGCTAGTATCGGGGGTATGAACCATGGAAAAGTTGGAATACAGTAGATATCACACCAATATAAATAAAGAGTACCAAAAGTGGTGATTTGTTTTCTTATACTAACAGAGCTTACGAGATTTTCTGTTGGAGTTTTGTGTTGTGAAGTTTTCAAATTTTGGGTAAGGATTTGATGGACTATGGAATAAGGAGTGGCAAGAGCCTAAGCTTGGGTATTCACAAGCACCCCAAGGTAATATTCAAGGATGTCAAAAAGCCTAATCTGGGGGATGCCCCGGGAAGGCATCCCCTCTTTCGTCTTCATCTATCGGTAACTTTACTTGAGGCTATATTTTTGTTCACCACTTGATATGTGTTTTGCTTGGAGCGTCTTGTATGATTTGAGTCTTTGCTTTTTAGTTTGCCACAATCATCCTTGCTGTACACACCTTTTGAGAGAAACACGCATGAATCGTGATTTATTAGAATGCTCTAAGTGCTTCACTTATATCTTTTGAGCTAGGCAAAATTTTGCTCTAGTGCTTCACTTATATCTTTTTAGAGCACGGTGGTGGTTTTATTTTATAGGAATTTATGAACTCTCGTACTTCACTTATATTATTTTGAGAGTCTCTAAACAGCATGGTAATTTGCTTTGGTTATAAAATTAGTCCTAATATGATAGGCATCCAAGAGGGATATAATAAAAACTTCCATATAAAGTGCATTGAATACTATGAGAAGTTTGATTCCTTAGGATTGTTTTGATATATGAAGATGGTGATATTAGAGTCATGCTAGTAAGTAGTTGTGAATTTGAGAAATACTTGTGTTAAAGTTTGTGAGTCCCGTAGCATGCACGTATGGTGAACCATTATGTGATGAAGTCGGAGCATGATTTATTTTTCTATTGTCTTCCTTATGAGTGGCGGCCAAGGACGAGCGATGGTCTTTTCCTACCAATCTATCCCCCTAGGAGCATGCATGTAGTACTTTGTTTTGATGACTAATAGCTTTTTGCAATAAGTATGCCAGTTCTTTACAACTAATGTTGAGTCCATGGATTATACGCACTCTCACCTTTCCGCCATTGCTAGCCTCTCTAGTACTGTGCAACTTTCGCCGGTACCATAAACCCACCACATATCCTTCCTCAAAACATCCACCATACCTACCTATTATGGCATTTCCATAGCCTTCCGAGATATATTGCCATGCAACTTTCCACCGTTCCGTTTATTATGACACGCTCCATCATTGTCATATTGCTTTGCATGATCATGTAGTTGACATCGTATTTGTGGCAAAGCCACCATTCATCATTTTTTATAAATGTCGCTCTTGATTCATTGCACATCCTGGTACACCGTCGGAGGCATTCACATAGAGTCATATTTTGTTCGAAGTATCGAGTTGTAATTCTTGAGTTGTAAGTAAATAAAAGTGTGATGATCTTCATTATTAGAGCATTGTCCCATGTGAGGAGAGGATGATGGAGACTATGATTCCCCCACAAGTCGGGATGAGACTCCGGACAAAAAAATTATAAAAAGAGGCCAAAAAAAAGAGAGAAGGCCCAAATAAAAAAAGAGAGAAAAAGATAGAAGGGACAATGTTACTATCCTTTTTGCCACACTTGTGCTTCAAAGTAGCACCATGATCTTCATGATAGAGAGTCTCCTATGATATCACTTTCATATACTAGTGGGAATTTTTCATTTTAGAACTTGGCTCGTATATTCCAATGATGGGCTTCCTCAAATTGCCCTACGTCTTTGTGAGCAAGCGAGTTGGATGCACACCCACTTAGTTTCTTTTTGAGCTTTCATAAACTTATAGCTCGAGTGCATCCGTTGCATGGCAATCCCTACTCACTCACATTGATATCTATTAATGGGCATCTCCATAGCCCATTGATACGCCTAGTTGATGTGAGACTATCTCCCTCTTTTGTCCTCTCCACAACCACCGTCTATTCCACCTATAGTGCTATGTCCATGGCTCATGCTCGTGTATTGCGTGAAAGTTGAAAATGTTTGAGAACATCAAAAGTATGAAACAATTGCTTGGCTTGTCATCGAGGTTGTGCATGATTTAAATATTTTGTGTGATGAAGATGGAGCATAGCCAGACTATATGATTTTGTAGGGATAAGCTTTCTTTGGCCATGTTATTTTGAGAAGACATAATTATTTTGTTAGTATGCTTGAAGTATTATTGTTTTTATGTCAATATTAAACTTTTGTTTTGAATCTTACGGATCTGAACATTCATGCCACAATAAAGAGAATTACATGGATAAATATGAGAGGTAGCATTCCACATCAAAAATTCTGTTTTTATCATTTACCTACTCGAGGACGAGCAGGAATTAAGCTTGGGGATGCTTGATACGTCTCCAACGTATCTATAATTTTTGATTGTTCCATGCTATTATATTATCTATTTTGGATGTTTTATATGCATTAATATGCTATTTTATATGATTTTTGGGACTAACCTATTAACCTAGAGCCCAGTGCCAGTTTATGTTTTTTCCTTGTTTTAGAGTTTCGCAGAAAAGGAATACCAAACGGAGTCCAAATGGAATAAAACTTTCGCGATGATTTTTCTTGGACCAGAAGACACTCAGGAGACTTGGAGTGCAAGTCACAAGAGCCGCGAGGCGGCCACAAGGGTGGAGAGCGCGCCCAATGGGTGGGGCGTGCCCCCCAACCTTGTGGGCCCCTCGGCAACCTTCTGACCTAGATCTTCCTCCTATATATACTCTTATACCCCCAAAACATCCAGGGGAGCCATGAAACCACTTTTCCACCGCCGCTACCTTCTGTACCTGTGAGATCCCATCTTGGGGCCTTTTCCGGCATTCTGCCGTAGGGGGAATCGATCACGGAGGGCTTCTACATCAACACCATTGCCTCTTCGATGAAGCGTGAGTAGTTTACTTCAGACCTACGGGTCCATAGCTAGTAGCTAGATGGCTTCTTCTCTCTCTTTGATTCTCAATACAAATTTCTCCTCGATGTTCTTGGAGATCTATTCAATGTAATACTCTTTTGCGGTGTGTTATCCGAGACCCGGTGAATTGTGGATTTATGATCAGATTATCTATTAATATTATTTGAATCTCCTCTGAATTCTTATATGCATGATTTGATATCTTTGCAAGTCTCTTCGAACTATCGATTTGGTTTGGCCAACTAGATTGGTTTTTCTTGCAATGGGAGAAGTGCTTAGCTTTGGGTTCAATCTTGCGGTGTCCTTTCCCAGTGGCAGCAGGGGCAGCAAGGCACGTATTGTATTGTTGCCATCAAGGATAAAAAGATGGGGTTTCCATCATATTGCTTGAGTTAATTCCTCTACACCATGTAATCTTGCTGAATGCGTTACTCTGTTGTTATGAACTTAATACTCTAGATGCAGGTAGGAGTCGGTCGATGTGTGGAGTAACAGTAGTAGATGCAGAATCGTTTCGGCCTACTTGACACGGACGTGATGCCTATATTCATGATCATTGCCTTAGATATCGTTATAACTTTGCACTTTTCTATCAATTGCTCAGCGGTAATTTGTTCACCCACCGTAATAATTTCTATCTCGAGAGAAGCCTCTAGTGAAACCTATGGCCCCTGGGTCTATTTTCCATCATATAAGTTTCCGATCTACAACTCTAGTTTCCTATTTACTTTCTTTTGCAATCTTTACTTTCCGTTCCATAAACCAAAAATACCAAAAATATTATTTTACCGTTTATCCATCTCTATCAGATCTCACTTTGCGAATAACCGTGAAGGGATTGACAACTCCTTTGTCGCGTTGGTTGCAAGTTGGTGTTTGTTTGTGCAGGTATTCGGTGGCTTTTTGCATAGTCTCCTACTGGATTGATACATTGGTTGTCAAAACTGAGGGAAATACTTACGCTCCTTTGCTGCATCACCCTTTCCTCTTCAAGGTAAAAACCAACGCAAGCTCAAGAGGTAGCAGGGAACACCGGGAATGTCCGATGGTCGCCATGCAAACAGATCTACATTCGCCCGCAGGAAGGCAATGAGCGCGCTTTCCTATTTACTGTCAAGGGTGGCACTGATGGTGAAAGTACCGTCCTCCTTTGCTGGCACCTTCTTCATCGCAGGTGGAGTGGCCTTAGATCTCTTGCCGGCAGAGCCCTCTGGCAAGTCTTCAACAGGCGCGCAACACTCCGAGGAGGCGTGCTTCCTGGAATTCTCACTAAATGTCTTGTCGGGATTCTTTCTCTTCTTTTTCTTTGCGGGAGCTGCTGCCTTGATGGCCTCTGCCGCAACCCCATCTCTATGAAGTTTGTCGACACATATGACTGCATCCTTCTTGTCTGAATTGATGGAAATGACACCCATTGGCCCTGGCATCTTCAATGTGTTGTAGGCATAATGGGATGCCGCCATAAATTTAGCCAGGGCCGGGCGACCAAGAATTCCATTAAATGGAAAAGGGATATTAACAACATCAAACACTATTTTTTCTCTCATGTAGTCCAGATCCCCGCCAGACGTTATTGGCAATGTGATCTTTCCCTTGGGATGGCTCCTTCCTGGGTTAATTCCTTGGAACATCCCAGTTTTCTCGAGCTCTTCGTCAGGGATTTGTAGCCTCTCGATTACTTCTGGAGAAATCAAATTCAAGCCCGCCCCACCGCAACTAGCACTTTTGTGACCTTGAGGTTGCGTATTGTTGGTGAAACCAACAAATGCAAGCACCCGACTGCAGTTGTGCGACCGGGGTGGTCCCCAGCATCGAAAATGATAGGCGTGTGTGACCACTTGACAGGCTTCTGAGCATCTGACGCCGGCTCCGCTGCATTGACCTCATGCGCCCACTCTTTAAGCTGGTGGTGAGAGGAACGCAAAGATACACCCCCGTCAATGCACATGGCTTATGTTGCCTTCTAGAATTCATGTTCACTGGACTCATCGTAATCTTCCTCTTCACTCTCATCATCTTCTTTCTTTGCCCTGCCCCTGGCAGGCTTTTCTTTTTGTTGATTGGCCTTGCTGATGCGCCCTCCTCAGCCACCGTGCACCCTTCTTGTCGGATCCACCGGTACCATCTTGGCCCTTCTCCTTATCGCGCTTCTCATAGTCAGCCTTTTTCTTTTCAACCAGCAGTTCAACTTGTCAGCACTACTGGAGGTTGTGACCATTGGTACGGTGAATCTTGCAGTATGTCCCGTCAGACTTGCCGGCTTTCTCGCCCGCTGCAGCTACCTGGCAATCAGCGCATGTAGCAACTTCCTTGTCGGAGCTTTCTATTTTGGTTTTCTTGGCGGAACTAGAGTTACCAAACCCTTCCACGGCCATAACCACCTTGCCTTTGCGCTTTCTATTGCGCCTCCGGCCTTTCTTCTTCAGGGTGGCGGCATCATCCCCCTCAGAATCAACTTTGGCGCCAACATCTTCCCCGGGAAGCCTTCTCCCCTCCTCAGCACGTGCACACTTGTCCGCCAACGTGTAAAGCTCACTGACGGTCTTCAGCAGCTGTATGTTCATCTTCTCCCACATTTTGCGATTGCGCACGTTCGAATGGAACGCGGCAATCACAGCTGTAGGATGCACATCCGGTATGCTGCGGTGTACACGGCTGAATCTTTGTATATATCTGCGCGGGTCTTCTCCTTCTCTTTGCGGGATCACTTTCAAGTCACTGGGCTATCCAGGGCCTTTCTGGCCTCCGTTGAAGGCACCAAAGAACTCGTTGCATAGATCTGACCACGAAGAAATGGAGTTCTCTTGCAAGTTCATTAACTAGGATCTCACATTGGGTTTGAGTACTAATGGGAAATAGTTGGCAAGGATCTTTTCATCCCTTCCTCCAGTAGCTTGCACGACAATTGTGTAAATGCCTAGGAATTCCGTTGGGTTCAGCTTGCCATCGTACTTCTCTAGTACTTTTGGCTTGAACGCCCGGATAGATGGCCAGCGGACTTGCCACAGCTCATGTGTTAAAGCAGGGCACCCAACCTCGTAAGGTAGGTAATCACCAACAACGGGTGCAGGCTCATCAAGACCCGGGCCGTTGTGCTTGTCGGATTGACTGCGCACCTCCCAGCGTCGTTCAATGGTGGTACGGGCATCTTCTGGTTGCCTATCCAGGATCACATGTAATTGATCCTACCGCATCCACGGATCTGAAGAAGCCATCGATGCTTCGTCGGGCTCAACAGTTCATTGGGTTCGTTGCGGCGGCTGACGCTGCTTCTGGGGTTGTTGCCATGGAGGCGATTGCACCGTTGGTGCATGATACGTCTCCAACATATCTATAATTTTTATTGTTCCATGCTATTATATTATCTGTTTTGGATGTTTTATATGTATTAATATGCTATTTTATATTATTTTTGGGACTAACTTATTAACCTAGTGCCAAGTGCCAGTTGCTGTTTTTTCCTTGTTTTTGGCTTTTACAGAAAATCAATACCAAACGGAGTCCAAATGGAATAAAATTTTACAATGATTTTTCTTGGACTAGAAGAAACCTAGGAAGCTTCGGGAAGAGGCCAAAAGACCTACAAGGAGGCCACAAGCCCTAGGGGCGCACCCCTAGGCTTGTGGGCCCCTCGGAGACCTTCCAACCCTAACTCCAGCACTATAAATTCCCAAATATCCCTCTTATGTCAGAGGGCACAAAAAAAATACTTTTTCACCGTCACAAGCTTCTGTTCTCGTGAGATCCCATCTTGGGGCCTTTTTCGGCACTCCATCAGAGGGGAATTCGTTCATGGAGGGCCTCTACACCGACCTTGATGCCCTTCCAATGATGCGTGAGTAGTTTACCACGGACCTAAGGGTCCATAGCTAGTAGGTAGATGGCTTCTTCTGTCTCTTTGATCTTCAATACAATGTTCTCCTCGATGTTCTTGGAGATCTATTCGATGTAATCTTCTTTTGCGGTGCATTTGTTGAGATCCGATGAATTGTCAATTTATGATCAGATTATCTATGAATATTATTTGAGTCTATTCTGAACTCTTTTATGCATCATTAAGATAGCTTTGTATTTCTCTCCGATCTATCGATTTGGTTTGGCCTACTAGATTTGGTTTTCTAGCAATGGGAGAGGTGCTTTGTGATGGGTTCAATCTTGCGGTGTCCTCACCCAGTGACAGTAGGGGTAGCGAGGCACGTATTGTATTGTTGACATTAAGGATAAAAAGATGGTGTTTATATCATATTGCTTGAGTTTATCCCTCGACATCATGTCGTCTTGCTTAAGGCGTTACTCTGTTCTTATGAACTTAATACTCTAGATGCAGGCAGGAGTCGATCGATGTGTGGAGTAATAGTAGTAGATGCAGAATCGATTCGGTCTACTTGTCATGAACGTGATGCCTATATTCATGATCATTGCCTTAGATATCGTCATAACTTTGCGCTTTTGTATCAATTGCTCAACAGTAAATTGTTTACCCACCATATGTTTCCTTCAAGAGAGAAGCCTCTAGTGAAATCTATGCCCCCCGGGTCTATTTTCCATCAAATATTTTCAGATCTATAAAACCAAAAACCCAAAAATACCTTGCTGCAATTTATTTATATTTACTTTATTTTGCCTTTTACTTATCTTTTACATCTATCTGTATTAGATATCACTCTTTCAAGTGACCGTGAAGGGATTGACAACCCCTTTTTCGCGTTGAGTGCAAGTGTTTGTTAGTTTGTGCAGGTGCATATATTGGGGACTTGCTTGTGCCTCCCACTGGATTGATACCTTGGTTCTTAATTGGCGGAAATACTTATCTCTACTTTGCTGCATCACCCTTTCCTCTTCAAGGGAAAAATCAACGCAAGCTCAAGAAGTAGCAGGAAGAATTTCTGGTGTCGTTGCCGGGGAGGTTCTACATCAAGCCTACCAAGTACCTATCATAAACTCTCATCTCTTGCATTTACATTATTTGCCATATGCCTCTCGTTTTCCTCTCCCCCTCTTCTAAAATGTTTTTCAGAAAAACACAAAAATATTTGCCTTTTTTATTCGCCTTCTTTCCGTTTGTCTTTTCGTTTACTTGTGTGCTAGATTGGTTGCTTGCCATCATGTCTCAACCCAAGAATCTCGTTCTTTACTTTAGAAGGTTGGAAGAAGTTGAAAATAATACAAAAAGCTTTATGTCTTTATAGTTTGAGCATAATAATTTCTTTAGGAACGAACTTAAAGAACAAAAAACTATGATGGAATATATCAATAAAGAGAGTGATGATGTTACTAAGGAAATATTTGATCTTAAATCTCAATTTGCTCATATTGAAAATCTAAATTTCTGATAAGCAAACCACTTTAGTAAATAAGATGGCTGCTAAACCTGAAGCTCTTAACAATGATGAAGATCTTAAAGTGATTGGTTTGACTCCTATTGAATCTTTGTTTGCTAATATAAAACTTGATAAAGATGGGACTGGAGATGACTCAACTTTAGCTAGAAGGCGTCCCAATAATTTGGAGGGTGAAGATCTTAATGAAAAAATTGATAAAAGTGGGATTGGCGAGGTCAAAAATTTAAGTAGTGATGAACCCACTCTTTTGGATTTCAAGGACTTTAATTATGATAATTGTTCTTTAATAGATTGTATTTGCTTGTTGCAATCCATACTAAATTCACCCCATGCTTATAATCAAAATAAGGCTTTTACTAAACATATCGTGGATGCTATGATGAAATCGTTGAAGCAAAACTTGAGTTGGAAGTTTCAATCCCTAGAAAGCTTTATGATGAATGGGAACCTACTATTAAGATTAATATTAAATATTATGAGTGTAATGCTTTGTCTGATTTGGGTGCTAGCGTTTCCACTATTCCCAAAGTTGTATGTGTTGTGCTAGGTTTCCAAAAATTTGATGATTGTTCTTTGAATTTGCATCTAGCAGCTTCCACTATTAAGAAACCTATGGGAAGGATTAATGATGTTCTTGTTGTTGAAAATAGGAATTATGTGCCCGTAGATTTTATTGTGCTTGATATAGATTGCAATCCTACATGCCCTATTATTCTTGGTAGACCTTTCCTAAGAACGATTTGTGCAATTATTGATATGAAAGAAGGAAACATTAGATTTGAATTTCTGTTAAGGAAGGGCATGGAACACTTTCCAAGAAAGAAAATTAAGTTACCATATGAATCTATTATGAGGCTACTTATGGATTTAATACCAAAGATGACAATACCTAGATCTATGCAATATGCCTAGCTAGGGGCGTAAAACAATAGCGCTTGTTGGGAGGCAACCCAATTTTATTTTGTGTTTTTTGTTTTTTCTTCTGTTTTTCAATAAATACACAATATTAGTTCTATGATAATTGTGTTTTGGAGTTTTAATTAGTGTTTGAGCCAAGCAAGACCTTTGGGATGCTTTGGTAGATCGTTGATTTGATTTTGCTGAAAAACAGAAACTTTTGCATCCAGTAATAGAATTGTTAAAATTCGCTGGAGCGTGAAAAAATTCTGAATTTTTACACAAGATTGATATAGGAATTGCCTCTGTTGTACTAATGTTTCAGAATTTTTGGAGTTACAGAAGTATGACTAATATTCGGGTCTTTACAGAGTGTTCTGTTTTTGCAGATTCTGTTTTCGATGTGTTGTTTGCTTATTTTGGTGAATCTATTGGTAGTATCGGGGGGTATGAACCATGGAGAAGTTGGAATACAGTGGATATAACACCATTATAAATTTAGAATGAGTTCACAATAGTACCTAAAGTGGAGATTTGTTTTATCATACTAACGGATCTCACGAGTTTTTGTTGAGTTTTGTGTTGTGAAGTTTTCAAGTTTTGGGTAAAGATTTGATGGACTATGGAATAAGGAGTGGCAAGAGCCTAAGCTTGGGGATGCCCAAGTCACCCCACGGTAATATTCAAGGACAACCAAGCATCTAAGCTTGGGGATGCCCCGGATGGCATCCCCTCTTTCGTCTCCAATCCATCGGTAAATTAACTTGAGGCTATTTTTATTCACCACATGATATATGTTTTGCTTGGAGCGTCTTGTATTATATCAGTATTTTATTTTTATTTTTCCACAATCATCCTTGCTGTACACACTTTTTGAGAGGGACACGCATTAATCGTGAATTTATTAGAATACTCTATGTGCTTCACTTATATCTTTTGAGCTAGCCAGTTGCTCTAGTACTTCACTTATATCTTTTTAGAGCACAGCGGTGGTTTTATTTTGTAGAAATTGATGAACTCTCATGCTTCACTTATATTATTTTGGGAGTCTTAAGACACTATGGAAATTTGCTTAGGTTATGAATTTAGTCCTAATATAATGGGCATCCAAGAGGGATATAATAAAAACTTTCATAAAGAGCATTGAATATATGAGAAGTTTGATTCCTTGCATTTGTTTTAAGATATAAAGATGGTGATATTAGAGTCATTCTAGAGAGTAATTGTTGATTGGTAGAAATACTTGTGTTAAAGTTTGTGATTCCCGAAGCATGCACGTATGGTCTATCGTTATGCGATGAAGCTAGAGCATGATTTATTTTTTATTGTCTTCCTTATGAGTGGCGGCCGGGGATGAGCGGTGGTCTTTTCCTATGCATATTAGTACTTTGCTTTGATGGCTAATAATATTTTGCAATAAGTATGTGAGTTCTTTATGACTAATGTTGAGTCCATCGATTATACACACTCTCACCCTTCCACCATTGTTAGCCTCTCTAGTGTCGCACAACTTTTGTTGGTGCATTAAACCACCATATACCCTTCCTCAAAACAGCCACCATACCTACCTATTATGGCATTTCCATGTCCATTCCAAGATATATTGCCATGCAACTTCCACTGTTCTGTTTATTATGACACGCACCATCATTGTCATATTGCTTTGCATGATCGTAAGATAGCTAGCATGATGTTTTCATGGCTTGTCCATTTTTTGATATCATTGCTATGCTAGACCATTGCACATCCCGGTACACTGCTGGAGGCATTCATATAAAGTCATATCTTTGTTCTAGTATTGAGTTGTGAGTAAATAAAAGTGTGGTGATCAACATTATTAGAGCATTGTCCCATGTGAGGGAAGGATGATGGAGGCTATGATTCTCCCACAAGTCGGGATGAGGCTCCGGACTTAAAATAAAAAAGAGATGCCAAAGAGCCCAATAAAAAAAAGAGGCCAAATAGCCCAAAAAATGAGAGAAAAGGAGAGAAGGGACAATGTTACTATCCTTTTCCACATTTGTGCTTCAAAAATAGCACCATGTTCTTCATGACAGAGAGTCTCCTATTTTATCACCCTTATATACTAGTGGGAATTTTTTATTATAGAACTTGGATTGTATATTCCAATGATGGGATTCCTCAAATTGCCCTAGGTCTTCATGAGCAAACAAGTTGGATGCACACCCACTTAGTTTTCTTCTGAGATTTCATACACTTATAGCTCTAGTGCATCCGTTGGATGGCAATCCCTACTCACTTGCATCAATATCATGATGAGCATCTCCATAGACCATTAATTTGCCTAGTTGATGTGAGACTTTCTCCTTTTTTTGTCTTCACCTCACAACTTCCACCATATTCTATTCCACTGATAACCCACAAGTATAGGGGATCGCAATAGTTTTCGAGGGTAGAGTATTCAACCCAAATTTATTGATTCGACACAAGGGGAGCCAAAGAATATTCTCAGGTATTAGCAGTTGAGTTGTCAATTCAACCACACCTGGATAACTTAATATCTGCAGCAAAGTATTTAGTAGCAAAGTAGTATGGAAGTAACAGTAACGGTGGCAAGAGTAACAGTAGCAGTTTTGTAGTAATTGTAACAGTGGCAACGGAAAAGTAACTAAGCAAAGATCAATATGTGAAAAGCTCGTAGGCATTGGATCAGTGATGGAGAATTATGTCGGATGCGATTCCTCATGCAACAGTTATAACATAGGGTGACACAGAACTAGCTCCAATTCATCAATGTAATGTAGGCATGTATTCCGAACATAGTCATACGTGCTTATGGAAAAGAACTTGCATGACATCTTTTGTCCTACCCTCCCGTGGCAGCGGGGTCCTATTGGAAACTAAGGGATATTAAGGCCTCCTTTTAATAGAGTACCGGACCAAAGCATTAACACTTAGTGAATACATGAACTCCTCAAACTACGGTCATCACCGGTAAGTATCCCGATTATTGTCACTTCGGGGTTAACGGATCATAACACATAATAGGTGACTATTTGACTTGCAAGATAGGATCAAGAACTCACATATATTCATGAAAACATATTAGGTTCAGATCTGAAATCATGGCACTCGGACCCTAGTGACAAGCGTTAAGCATAGCAAAGTCATAGCAACATCAATCTCAGAACATAGTGGATACTAGGGATCAAACCCTAACAAAACTAACTCGATTACATGGTAAATCTCATCCAACCCATCACCGTCCAGCAAGCCTACGATGGAATTACTCATGCATGGCGGTGAGCATCATGAAATTGGTGATGGAGGAAGGTTGATGATGACGACGACGATGGATTCCCCTCTCTGGAGCCTCGAACAGACTCCAGATCAGCCCTCCAGAGAGAGATTAGGGCTTGGTGGCAGCTCCGTATCGTAAAACGCGATGAATCCTTCTCTCTGATTTTTTTCTCCCCGAACGTGAATATATAGAGTTGGAGTTGAGGTCGGTTGAGTTCCAGCGGGGCCACGAGGCAGGGGGCGCGCCCAGGCGGGTAGGCGCGCCCCCCACCCTCGTGGAGAGGGTGTGGACCCCTGGTCTTGATTCTTTCGCCAGTGTTTTTTATATATTCCAAAAATATTCTCCGTGAAGTTTCAGGTCATTCAGAGAACTTTTATTTCTGCACAAAAATAACACCATGGCAATTCTGCTGAAAACAGCGTCAGTCCGGGTTAGTTCCATTCAAATCATGCAAGTTAGAGTCCAAAACAAGGGAAAAAGTGTTTGGAAAAGTAGATACGATGGAGACGTATCAACTCCCCCAAGCTTAAACCTTTGCTTGTCCTCAAGCAATTCAGTTGACAAACTGAAAGTGATAAAGAAAAACTTTTACAAACTCTGTTTGCTCTTGTTGCTATAAATATGTAAGGCTAGCATTCAAGTTTTCAGCAAAGATTATGAACTAACCATATTCACAATTGCATTTAGGTCTTATGTTTACTCATATCAATGGCATAATCAACTAGCGAGCAATAATAATAAATCTCGGATGAAAACACTTTCTCAAAACAATCATAATATGATATAACGAGATGGTATCTCGCTAGCCCTTTCTGAGACCGCAAAACATAAATGTAGAGCACCTCTGAAGATCAAGGGCTGACTAAACATTGTAATTCATGGTAAAAGAGATCCAGTCATAGTCATACTCAATATAAATTAATAGTAATGGATGCAAATGACAGCGGTGCTCTCCAACTGGTACTTTTTAATAAGAGGAGGATGACTCAACATAAAAGTAAATAGCTAGGCCCTTCGCGGAGGGAAGCAGAGATTTGTAGAGGTGCCAGAGCTCGATTTTTGAAATAGAGGTAAATAATATTTTGAGCAGCATACTTTCATTGTCAACATAACAACTGAGAGACCTCGATATCTTCCATGCTACACACATTATAGGCGGTTCCCAAGCAGAATGGTAAAGATTATACTCCCCCACCACCAACAAGCATCAATCCATGGCTTGCCCGAAACAACGGGTGCCTCCAACTAACAACAGTCCTGGGGGAGTTTTGTTTGCAACTATTTTGATTTGAGCATGGGACTGGGCATCCCGGTGACCAGCCATTTTCTCGTGAGTGAGGAGCGGAGTCCACTCCTCTTGAGAATAACCCACCTAGCATGGGTGATACAGACAGCCCTAGTTGATAAATGAGCTATTCGAGCATACAAAACAGAATTTCATTTGAAGGTTTAGAGTTTGGCACATACAAATTTACTTGGAACGACAGGTAGATACCGCATATAGGAAGGTATGGTGGACTCATCCGGAATAACTTTGGGGTTTATGGAAGTGGATGCACAAGCAGTATTCCCGCTTAGTACAAGTGAAGGCTAGAAAAAGACTGGGAAGCGACCAACTAGAGAGCGACAACAGTCATGAACATGCATTAAAATTAATAAACATTGAGTGCAAGCATGAGTAGGATATAATCCACTATGAACATAAATATCGTGGAGGCTATGTTGATTTTGTTTCAACTACATGCGTGAACATGTGCCAAGTCAAGCCACTTGAATCATTCAAAGGAGGATACCACCCCATCATACCACATCACAACCATTTTCATAGCATGTTGGCACGCAAGGTAAACCATTATAAACTCCTAGCTAATTACGCATGGCATAAGCAACTATAATATCTAATTGTCATTGCAAACATGTTTCATTCATAATAGGCTAAATCAGGAACGATGAACTAATCATATTTACAAAAACAAGAGAGGTCGAGTTCGTACCAGCTTCTCTCATCTCAATCAGTCCATCATATATCATCATTATTGCCTTTCATTTGCACGACCGAACGGTGTGGATAATAATAATAGTGCACGTGCATTGGACTAAGCTGGAATCTGCAAGCATTTTAATACAAGGGAGAAGACAAAGTAATATGGGCTCCTGGTTAAGTCAACAATAATGCATATAAGAGCCACTTCAACATTTTCATTATGGTCTTCTCCTCTCGACCCCCAAAGAAAAGGAAAGAAATAAAACTATTTACACGGGAAAGCTCCCAACAAGTAAAAAGAAGAACAAGAAATCTTTTTGGGTTTTCTTTTAATTATTACTACTACAAGCATGGAAAGTAAACTAGCTAAAAGCTTCAACTATTTTTTTTGTTTTTTCTTAAGGTTTTTCAAACACACAAGAAGAAAGCAAGAAAAGGAAAATAAACTAGCATGGATAGTACAATGAAAAAGGTATGAGCACCGACAACTGGCATGAGTGTGTGAACATGAATGTAATGTCGGTGAGAAATACGTACTCCCCCAAGCTTAGGCTTTTGGCCTAAGTTGGTCTATGCCTATGGATCAAAGTGGTCCTCTCCAGTGTACTGAGGAGGATCCTCGGGGTGCCACTGGTTGGTGATCTCCTCCGGATCCCACTGATAAACAGACTGCCGATAAGGGTCAAGTTGTGGCTCCGGCTCAGCCTTTGGAGCAGGTGTCGCGCTCAAATATGCATGAATGGCCTCCGGCAAAATGAGTACGTGCCTGAAAACATGTTAAACAAAGAGGGCGCAGGCAAGGTAATAAACTCACAATAATTTTTATCGAATATCAAATTATATTTGAGCAGTTTCTTCTTATTTTTAACAATAAAGTCATGTGCTACCATACTCTTATAATCCAGAAAGACAGGGGGCAGCAACTTTTCTTCTTTCTCATAATGCCTAATAGATATATTAAAGTGTGCAGCAAGGCGCGAGGCAAATATGCCACCGAGGATGGGGCCCTTTGTACGGTTCAGACTTAATCGTTTGGCAATAATAGCGCCTAAACTGAAAGTTGTATCATGAAACAAAGCATGGCACAAAATAACAATATCAGGAGCACTAAGATTTCCACTGTTCCCGCGACCAATCAAGCATCTACTAGCAAATATTGCAAAGTAACGTAGAAAAGGAAAATGTATGCTAGTAATTCTTGCACCGGAAACTTTCCTCGTTTCCCCTACAGCAATTTCATTAATAAATCCCTCCACATCATTACGGTGTGGTTCCTCTATGCTGCCCTCAAAGGGTATCTTGTAAACCGCACAAAAATCATAAAGCGACATCTCCCTATACTCATCATATAAATAAAAATCCACCGAAGGTGGTGACCTCCTAGCATGGAAATGAAAATTTTGCACAAAAATATTAGTGAGTAAGAGATATTGTTCGAGCTGGTCGTGGAGGAAGTCGGTGAGGCCCGCATTCTCAGCCAAGTAATAAAAATCATCATGAATCCCGGCTGCTCTCAAGAACTCATCGCAAGGCCATTCACACGGTCGAACCTCCGCGGTGCGAGGGAGATTATATTTGGGCTTCTTATCCTCTTCACTTTGCTTATCCTTCGAGCTTCGGCTCGAAGAGCCCCTCAATAATCTCTTCATCATTTTCTGAAATTTTCTGAAATTTTTAGTAACTCAAAATAAAAGTGAACCAAACTCAACAATATTGATAGCTACTACTACCACAAGTGCCTAGAGACCATATCATGCATTAGAACTACTTGGGACCAAATAAATTTGACATGCAAGCTCAAGAACAGGGTCACCTAAGCAGCAAAAATTTGCAATGAATAAAGCACTAGAACAAAAACTAATTGGACCATTGGAGGAGTCACATACCAAAGAACAATCCCCCAAAGCAGTTTTGTGAGTGGAGCTTTGAGCAAGGAGATCGAAAATGGCAGCAAGATGAGCTAGAACTCGTGCTTGAGCTGGTTGGTGATTTTTTCTGGAGGAAGACGAAGTGTGTGGGTGCAAGAATAAGTGGAGGGGGGCCACGAGGGGCACACGAGCCAGGGGGCGCGCCCAGGGGGTAGGGCGCGCCCTGCACCCTCGTCGCCAGGTGGTTGCCCCTTCTGGTGTGTTCTCAGTGCCAATAATTCTTAAATATTCTAGAAAAAATCATATTTCATTTTCGGGACATTTGGAGAACTTCTATTTTCGGGGTATTTTTTATTGCAAGGGTAAATCAGAAAACAGACAAAAAATACTATTTTTTCTTTATTTAATCTAAATAACAGAAAGTAAAAGGAGGGTACAGAGAGTTGTGCTTTCTAACTTCATCCATCTCATGCTCATCAAAAGGAATCCACTAACAAGGTTGATCAAGTCTTGTTAATAAACTCATTCTGAATCGCATGAAACCGAAGAATTTTCGAATAGCACTAGGGGATATGCACATCCCCAACAATAAGAATATCATATTTCTTCTTGACAGTAGGAAGAGGAAATTCAAAACCTCCAATAGTAATCGTTGGAATTTTTCTGATAGAATTGATACTATGGACTTGAGGTTGTTTCCTTGGAAAGTGTACCGTATGCTCATTACCATTAACATGAAAAGTGACATTGCCTTTGTTGCAATCAATAACAGCCCCTGCAATATTCAAAAAGGGTCTACCAAGGATAATCGACATACTATCGTCCTCGTCCGTTAAGATAGTAACGTTTGCAACCACAACAGGCACATCCTCACAAATACCGACAGGTATAGCGATTGATTTATCGGCCATTTGCAAAGATATTTCAGTAGGTGTCAACTTATTCAAATCAAGTCTACGATATAAAGAGAGAGGCATAACACTAACACCAGCTCCAAGATCACATAAAGCAGTCTTAACATAGTTTCTTTTAATGGAGCATGGTATAGTTGGTACTCCTGGATCTCCAAGTTTCTTACGTATTCCACCTTTAAAAGTATAATTAGCAAGCATGGTGGAAATTTCAGCTTCCAGTATCTTTCTTTTATTAGTAACAATATCTTTCATATACTTAGCATAAGGATTCATTTTAAGCATATCAGTCAAGCGCATATGCAAAAAGATAGGTCTAATCATTTCCGCAAAGTGCTCAAAATCCTCATCATCCTTTTTCTTGGATGGTTTAGGAGGAAATGGCTTGGGTTTCAGAACCCATGGTTCTCTTTCTTTACCGTGCTTCCTAGCAATGAAGTCTATCTTATCATTGTCGGCGTTCTGGGAACGGGGGTCCCCAGACTTGCCTGCCTGCAGCCCACGGCGTGGCTGTGCTAGCTGGCCAGTACGGCCCATCTTCATCAGCGAGACATTCAAGACCCTCGCGAGGCGGACGACACAAGACCTCATCGGGAGCGGCCTCACCAGGCTGCCTCACGAGGAGCGGAGAAATCAAGGCAGGGCAAACCTCGCGAGGCTCTCGTGACATGAGCCATGACGATCAAGATCAGGCGGGCGCCAGCACGCGCAGTGTCCTTGTTTCCTCTTTGGTGCTAAGGAGGCAAGCGCAGGCGCGGAGTACCGAGGCGTCAAGCAAAGGTTTCCATATCAGTGCAACGAGACCAAGACCAGCCGGACGGCAGGACGGAGGTCACCGTGGAGCCCAAGACGGCGTCATCACCAGAGCCTTTTGCAGGCGAAGACCGCTTTTGTCAGGATAAGCTGTACTAGTTGTCCCCTTTCAAATTGGCGGCCTTTGTTGGCTCCCTTCCCGCTCAATATTTGGGGAGAGGACCAGGGCCTATATAAGTAGAACTAGCCACCATAGTGGGGCAACTCATCTTGGACTGGATCCACACACCCACAAGTCCGCAGAGCACAAGAACACCTCAACCTCAGGAGGCCGTTCTTCCCCTTGTACTGTTCATCATCAGTCCAAGAGGCAATCCACCACCACCACACTGGAGTAGGGTATTACACCACAACGGTGGCCCGAACCAGTATAAATCTTGTGTCTTTGTGTTGCGAGTTCGTCGAGTTCGTCCGCGAGATCTTAGCGAGCTAGGGCGTAGATCGGTAGGAAGGAAATCTTCGCGCACAACCCAGTGTTCGAACCTTGAGGGTTTTGCCGGAACCCGTGATCCGACATTTGGCGCGCCAGGTAGGGGTGCACCGGAGCTTCCCTTCCGTTGTTCGCGTCCAGTTGCTCCATCGTCTCCATGGCGGATGCTCGCCGTGCTCGTGCCGAGCGCCGGGCTGCCTGGCCACCCGCGTCGCTCGGACGGCTCCCGCCGGTGGGCCACCTCGTCGTTCTCCGTCTCCTGCCGCCAACGCCGCCACCGGCCCGGCGGGGAACGAGCGGCAAGCGCCCTCGCTACACCCCTCGGTGCGGCAGGACGGCCGCACCGCCACTCCATCGCTAACTCCCGCTGGTTCGTCGTCTCACGCTTGTCGCGCTCCCATGGACGCATGGGCCGCGCTTCTCATGGCGCACGAGCTCCTGCGCTACCACCCGGTCAACGACCTCTACAAGGACTGGCTCAACCACAACGCCGAGCATGTCCGCGCCGCAGGGGGGCTCCCCTGTGCCGTCCCTCTCTCCGCCGGGCCCGCCGCCAGCTTCAGGCGACGCAGCTCATGGAGCGCCTCCACCACCTCTGCCCCAAGATGGCGCCTTGGTGCCAAGGCGTGCGGCTCCGCGATGCGATCCGCTGCGTCCGGTGCCCGCGCGTGAAGAAGGAAGCTGCCAAGAAGTCCCTCGACCGCAAGAGAACGCTCCGCCACTCCTCGCCCCGTCGCACCAGGATCGTCTGCCGCGGCAGGCCCCCGCGCCACTTGCCGTGGCGGCGCATGAGCGCCAGGTCCAAGCTCCGCCTCCAAGACGGGCCCCAGCGACCACGGCCGGCTAACGCGCCTTCACCCCCGAGCTGCGTAGCATCGCCTGGCCGGGCAAGTTCAAGCCAGATCTGCCTCCACGCTACGACGGCACCCACGACCCCGCAGAGTTCCTACAGCTCTACGAGCTGAGCATCAAGGCGGCCAACGGCGACGAGAAAGTCATGGCGAACTGGTTCCCTATGGCACTCAAAGACAGCGCCCGTTCGTGGCTCCTGAACCTGCCACCAGGCTCGATCTCCTCCTGGGACGAGATGCGCGACCGCTTCGTCGCCAACTTCCAGGGCACTCGCGACCGCCCGCCGATCGCGGGTGACCTGCGCCGCATCAAGCAACAACCAGGAGAGACCCTCCAGAAGTACATCCAGCGCTTCAACAACACTCGCCTCAAGATCCCCAAGGTGACGGATGAGGCCATCATCTCCGCGTTCTCTGATGGCGTCCGCGACATCAAGATGAAGGAAGAGCTCGCTATCCACGAGGAGTTGTGCACATCTCAGGAGCTGTTCAACCTGGCGACCAAGTGCACAAGAGCTGAGGAAGGGCGCCTCTCCCTCCTTGAGCTGCCAGCTACAGGCCCGGAGGAGAAGAAGGCCAAGGCAAAGGACGTGAAGCGCAAGAAAGCAGCCGCGCTCGCAGCGGAGCCGGACACCAAGCGACGCAGAGATCAGCCCGAGTCGTCCAAGAGTAGCCGACCGTTCTGCGCCTTCCACAAACTGAACACCCACAACACCAGCGACTGTCAAGAACTCAGAGCCATTCGAGAAGGACGCTTCGGTCGACGCCCCGAGCGTAGCGACCGAGGCTACGGCCGAGGAGGAGGACGTGGTGGCGGGCGCTGGGACGATCGTGGCTCGCACCAGGAGTGGCGCGACAGGCCTCGTGAGGACCACTGGCAGGATCATCCTCGCGAGGGCGCCTGGAGGGACCAGCCTCGTGAGGATCGACCTCAGGGCAACGCCGGTCTTCCCCCGCTGCCGCCACCGCCAAGAAGGAACGACGACCACCATCAAGACGAGGGGGCTGGGGGCCTCCAGGAACCGCACGCTATCGCCTGCATCTTGGGCGGAGCCCAGGCCCCAGCCTCGCAGCGCATCTTCAAACAGTTTGCTCGTGAAGTGAATGCAGTCCTCCCCAAGCTGGACGCCACGTGCCCGCTCGGGTGGTCCCAATGCGCCATCACCTTCAACTCGGCAGATCAGCTCAAGTGTGCAGCTACTGCTGGCGCCCTCACGATGCTTTGTTCACTAGTCATCAGCAACGTCCAAGTTACCAAGACCCTCATCGACGGCGGCGCAGGACTCAACGTCCTATCCGTCGATACGTTTGACACCCTCCAAGTGCCATATGACCAGCTTCAGCCTACCAAGCCTTTCTCAGGAGTGAACGACGGCTCCACCACACCGATAGGGCAGGTCCGCCTCCCTGTCACCTTCGGGGAACGCAAGAACTACCGCATCGAGCTCATCAACTTCGACGTCGCGCACATTCGCCTGCCATACAACGCCATCCTTGGGTATCCAGCCCTGGCCAAGTTCATGGCAGTGACCCACCACGGCTACAACGTCCTCAAGATGTCGGGAAGCGGCGGAATCATCATGGTCCCATGCGAAGAAAGAGACGCGGTGTGCTCCCTCGAGCGTGCCTTTCAGGCTGCAGCAATTGACGACCCCGACAGCCAGGGCGATTGCCCTCCGGAGGCCATCCCCAAGAAGAAGAAGCAGTTGCGCCGTGCCGGACCTCAGGAGGGTGGCGTCGTGGCTGGAACCTCGTCAGGATCAGCGCCCGCTCCAGGGGTGCCTCCCTCCGTCGCATAGGAAGGCGCGCCCAGTGCCCTCCTCGGGCAGGGCTCGGGGGCTCTCTTCTGGAGGGCCTCAGACCTTGCCAACATCACGAGGGAGGCGCTCGGGCACCACTTGGAGGCGTGCTTCAAGGCACGTTTCCCTCAGGAGGACACAGGGCAAGGAGCTCCCACCGCTCAGGAGTTCATGACCAAGACCACTCAGGAACTGCAGGATGCAAGGGCCATGCGCGGCGACTGCCGCTTACGAGGCGCAGCTCCCCATCCAGGCGAGGATGTCGGGCTGCGTGTCTGCGTTGACGTTCCAGGGCTCAACAGGGCCGCTTCTCAGGGGCTTTTCTGGCCTTCGCGCGTGGGCCGTTGCGAGGGTCCACCACACAGCTACGTTCGCATGCCTTTTGGCTTGCCGAGCGTGTCGTTCGTCTATCAGCGCAACCTGCGGTGCACCCTGGCGACTCAGAAGGCCAGGCACCGCGCCGTGCTAACAGAGATGGAGACGGTCCCCAAGGAACCACCTGAGCCCCCAGAGCCTCCCGATGATCAGGGCCCCGGTGGCTCGTGAGGAGCAATCCCTTCACTGCGTACCTTCAGCTGCCCCAACAACCCTTCATCAACAGTACCAGGTGACATTTTCCAAGTTCATTCAGCTGGGAGCGCCCCTGGGGCTGCATCATTCCCATGCCGCGTGGGTCCGTCCCTGTGGCATGTATCACTTTTGCGCATGTCTTTAGCTTACCCTGTTGGGGGCGCCCCTCGGGCTGCATCATCCCCAAGCCGCTCGGGCCTGACCCAGTGGCATGTATCTTGCTGCATTTACCCAAGCTGATCTGCTCCCCATGCCTAATCTGCCTGTGATTATCACCTACTCGACTATCACCTCCCACGGGGGCTACTCACACTGGCACGGCGCTGGCGCATGGGTCCGTCCCTGCCACATCGACAAACCTGAGCGGTCGAGCTCTGGCTCGCGGCACGCTCCATGCACGTCACCTCACCAGGCCCTCAGTGCCTTCATTTCCTCGCGGAGCAACCAGTGGCAGGCTGGCAACCATAACGGCAAAATAGTGTTTCTCCTTGTGCTGGTTCGCAGGGATCTCATGAGGAGGATGGCAGGCGGCACCGCGAGCTTCCTTTTCTCCCGTGCAATCCGCTTGCGCGTTAAAAGGAGGCTCCTGAGCATCGCGACTCAGGAGCTCTTACTGGCTCTCCATCCCTCACCCCCTGGCCTTGACCACGGCATCACGACCTGGCATACCAACGGCAGCTGAGCTCGCTCAAGGGCCGGGACCTGAGGACGTAGAGCACTAAGGAGAACATGGGAGAAGGGAGACTCGTATGGGCCCGACCTAGCTATGCTGCGAAAGCTTGCGCACGAGCCTGGCGCATCACAAGGACTCGGCCCCAAGCTAGCAAGATAAGTCCCGCGCTCATACCAACTAATCGTTGGAGCCTAGGTGCTACGCTCGCCGCATACCTGTCGCGGCCACGTCGCCCCCCTTTCTTACCTTACCATGGCTGCTTGAGCGCTAAAGGGGACCTCCTGAGCATCGCACCTCGGGGGCTCTTACTGCACCTCGGGCCGCTCACCTCCTGGCCTTGACCACGGCACGCGACCTGGCATACCAGCGACGGCTGCAGCCTGCCTGGGGACCGGGACCTGTCAGCGTAGAGCAACAAGCTATTGCGAGGTTGGAAAGGGGAGACCGAGCCTTAACAGGACATGCGTTCGCAAATTTTCATAACAAGGAAGATATACACAAAAGACAATACAGACCCTTTACACACCCCCGCGGGGTACTCCATGATTCTTCGCAGGGAACAAAAGACGAGAACTTAGAGGAATCCTACCTACACCCTCCCGTGGCGGACGCCATCATCAACAGTGGGCCGTGGGAGGCCGGCGCAACCCCATCCAGATCAGCGCCGGCAACGGCTGGACGACGCAACCCTGCTCCGGGCGCGACGAGAGCTCGGGGGCACGTAGCTATCGTCGCTCGTCTCCGGAGTCTCGTAGAGCTCGGGAGAACCGCTGGACTCCCCGGGGCTGCTGTTGCTGGAGTAGCCACGAGCGGAGCGCGCATCAACCTGGCGCTCCCCTCCAGGGCAACACTCCAGACGGCGGCCCTCCGCGTCGAAGACCTTGAAGAAAAGCGTGGAGGCACCATCATACTCGAAGTGGATCGCGAGGGCGCCCTTCGCACAGCAAACCCGCGCAACCTCGCCCCAGCCGCGGGTCATGAAGATCTTGCCGGAGGGGACCGCTTCGACCTCTGCTCCGGTTGCCGGAGCGTCGCAGTCAGCATGCTGTAGCCAGAGCTCGAGAGGCCCCCTCGATGGCATCACATCAGTGAAGAACCGCGGGAAGCGGATCCAAGAGCTTGGAGGCATCGGCGCCCATAGCACAAGCTCGCGCGAGGAATCCGCGGCGTGGATTCCAGGAGCAACGGCACGCATCAGCATCGCGCGGCGACCACGGGCGCGGCACGGGCGGCGCCGCTCGTCGCTCCCTCCTCCTGCGCCCCCGGCTTGGGCGTACAAGGGTAGCGGATACCCCGGAGGAGGCCGCTCGCACCAAGGCCTCGTCACCACCTGCATCGCCGCTTCGTCACGACGGTGGACCGGCCTCTTCTTCGGCGGAAGCGGCCCTGGATCATCGCGGGGAGCCTTTCAATTCTCTTCAGCGGAAAACCTTCGGATGGGCGCCATTGTTGCTAGCAGAGGAGCAAGGAGGGAGAAGCAGGCAAACCGCGGAGAGATGGGCGACGGGGCTCTGCCCCCCTCCCCATTTATAGCGGAAGAAGGCCAACCGGCGCCTCCCACGATCACAAGTAATGATGGTTTTCCTTGCATGTCGCATGGACTTGTCAAGTCAGGCAGTTGCCGAGGCAGCGTGGGGAAGCGGAGAAGCCCACGTCCAATCAACCGCCACGCGTCGACCAAGGCCACAGGCTTTTGGGGCCCACGGCGCTCTGCGCTTGACCTTTGGCTTCGCCGCGAAGCCAAGCCCGAGCGCACCTTGGGCCCGGGGGCTACTGTCGTCGTTCTGGGAACGGGGGTCCCCAGACTTGCCTGCCTGCGGCCCACGGTGTGGCTGTGCTAGCAGGCCAGTACGGCCCATCTTCATCAGCGAGACATTCAATACCCTCGCGAGGGGCCAAGCCTCGCGAGGCGGACGACACAAGACCTCCTCAGGAGCGGCCTCACCAGGCTGCCTTGCGAGGAGCGGAGAAATCATGGCAGGGAAAACCTCGCAAGGCTCTCGTGATGTGAGCCATGACGATGAAGATCAGGCGGGCGCCAGCACGCGCAGTGTCCTTGTTTCCTCTTTGGTGCTAAGGAGGCAAGCGCAGGCGCAGAGTACCGAGGCATCAAGCAAAGGTTTTCATATCAGTGCAACGAGACCAAGACCAGCTGGACGGCAGGACGGAGGTCACCGTGGAGCCCAAGACGGCGTCATCACCAGAGCCTTTTGCAGGCGAAGACCGCTTTTGTCAGGATAAGCTGTACTAGTTGTCCCCTTTCAAATTGGCCGCCGTTGTTGGCTCCCTTCCCGCTCAATATTTGGGGAGAGGACCAGGGCCTATATAAGTAGAACTAGCCACCATAGTGGGGCAACTCATCTTGGACTGGATCCACACACCCACAAGTCCGCAGAGCACAAGAACACCTCAACCTCATGAGGCTGTTCTTCCCCTTGTACTGTTCATCATCAGCCCAAGAGGCAATCCACCACCACCACACTAGAGTAGGGTATTACACCACAACGGTGGCCCGAACCAGTATAAATCTTGTGTCTTTGTGTTGCGATTTTGTCGAGTTCGTCCGCGAGATCTTAGCGAGCTAGGGCATAGATCGGTAGGAAGGAAATCTTCGCGCGCACCCCATTGTTCTAACCTTGAGGGTTTTGCCGGAACCCGTGATCCGACAATCATAACGTTGATTCTTTGATTGTGGGTTATCAAGATCAATAGCAGGTTCAATTTCTACATCATTGTTATTGCTAGGTTGAGCATCAACATGAACATCATCATTAATATTATCACTCGGTTCATGTTCATTACCAGATTCTGTTTCAGCATCAGAAATAGAAATATCATTGGGATTCTCAGGTGTGTCAACAACAAGTTCACTAGAAGCATGCAAAGTCCTATCATTTTTCTTTTTCTTCCTCTTAGAAGGACTAGGTTCATCAACATTAGTTCTCTGAGAATCTTGCTCAATTCTCTTAGGGTGGCCCTCAGGATACAAAGGTTCCTGAGTCATTTTACCCCCTCTAGTCATAACTCTAACAGCATTATCATTTTTCTTGTTATTTAATTCATCGAGCAAATCATTTTGAGCTTTAAGCACTTGCTCTACTTGAGTGGTAACCATAGAAGCATGTTTACTAATAAGTTTAAGTTCACATTTAAATCTAGACATATAATCACTCAAGTGTTCAATCATATAAACATTACGTTTCAATTGTCTACCAACATAAGCATTGAAGTTTTCTTGTTTAACAATAAAATTATCAAACTCATCTAAGCATTGGCTAGCAGACTTATAATGAGGAACATCACCTTCATCAAATCTATAGAGAGAAATTACCTTTACTACCTGTGTCGGGTTATCAAGACCATGTATTTCTTCAATAGGTGGTAAATTCTTAACATCTTCAGCTTTAATACCTTTTTCTTTCATAGATTTCTTTGCCTCTTGCATATCTTCAGGACTGAGAAATAGAATACCCCTTTTCTTCGGAGTTGGCTTCGGAGTTGGTTCAGGAAGTGTCCAATTATTTTCATTCGTCAACATATTATTCAATAGCAATTCAGCTTGATCAACTGTTCTTTCCCTGAAAACACAACTAGCACAACTATCCAGGTGGTCTCTGGAAGCATCGGTTAGTCCATTATAAAAGATATCAAGTATTTCATTTTTCTTGAGAGGATGATCAGGCAAAGCATTAAGTAATTGGAGAAGCCTCCCCCAAGCTTGTGGGAGACTCTCTTCTTCAATTTGCACAAAATTATATATTTCCCTTAAGGCAGCTTGTTTCTTATGAGCGAGGAAATATTTAGCAGAGAAGTAATAAATCATATCCTGGGGACTACGCACACAACCAGGATCAAGAGAATTAAACCAAGTTTTAGCATCACCCTTTAATGAGAACAGAAATAATTTAAGGATATAGTAGTAGCGAGTTTTCTCATCATTAGTGAATAGGGTGGCTATATCATTTAATTTAGTAAGATGTGCCACAATGGTTTCAGATTCATAGCCATAAAAAGAATCAGATTCAACCAAAGTAATTATCTCAGGGTCGACAGAGAAATCATAATCCTTATCAGAAATACAGATAGGTGAAGTAGCAAAAACAGGGTCATATTTCATTCTAGCATTCAAAGATTTTTCTTTCACCTTAGCTAATAATTTCTTAAGATCATATCTATCATTGCAAGCAAGAAAATCTCTAGCAGTTTCTTCATCCATAACATAACCCTCAGGCACAACAGGCAATTCATATCTAGGGGGAGAATCTTCATCATCACTTTCATCAATATTATCAGTTTCAATAATTTCATTCTCTCTAGCCCTAGCAAGTTGTTCATCAAGAAATTCACCTAATGGCACAGTAGTATCAAGCATAGAAGTAGTTTCATCATAAGCATCATGCATAGCAGAAGTGGCATCATCAATAACATGCGACATATCAGAATTAATAGCAGAAGCAGGTTTAGGTGTCGCAAGTTTACTCAAAACAGAAGGAGAATCAAGTGCAGAGCTAGATGGCGGTTCCTTACCTCCCCTCGTAGTTGAGGGAAAAATCTTAGTTCTTTCATCTTTCAAGTTCCTCATAGTGATCAACAGATATAAATCCCAAGTGACTCAAAGAATAGAGCTATGCTCCCCGGCAACGGCGCCAGAAAATAGTCTTGATAACCCACAAGTATAGGGGATCGCAACAGTTTTCGAGGGTAGAGTATTCAACCCAAATTTATTGATTCGACACAGGGGGAGCCAAATAATATTCTCAAGTATTAGCAGTTGAGATGTCAATTCAACCACACCTGGATAACTTAATATCTGCAGCAAAGTATTTAGTAGCAAAGTAGTATGGAAGTAACGGTAACGGTGGCAAGAGTAACAGTAGCAGTTTTGTAGTAATTGTAATAGTGGCAATAGAAAAGTAACTAAGCAAAGATCAATATGTGAAAAGCTCGTAGGCATTGGATCGGTGATGGAGAATTATGTCGGATGCGATTCCTCATGCAACAGTTATAACATAGGGTGACACAGAACTAGCTCCAATTCATCAATGTAATGTAGGCATGTATTCCGAACAGTCATACGTGCTTATGGAAAAGAACTTGCATGACATCTTTTGTCCTACCCTCCCGTGGCAGCGGGGTCCTATTGGAAACTAAGGGATATCAAGGCCTCCTTTTAATAGAGTACCGGACCAAAGCATTAACACTTAGTGAATACATGAACTCCTCAAACTACGGTCATCACCGGTAAGTATCCCGATTATTGTCACTTCGGGGTTAACGGATCATAACACATAATAGGTGACTATTGACTTGCAAGATAGGATCAAGAACTCACATATATTCATGAAAACATAATAGGTTCAAATCTGAAATCATGGCACTCGGGCCCCAGTGACAAGCATTAAGCATAGCAAAGTCATAGCAACATCAATCTCAGAACATAGTGGATACTAGGGATCAAACCATAACAAAACTAACTCGATTACATGGTAAATCTCATCCAACCCATCACCGTCCAGCAAGCTACGATGGAATTACTCACGCACGGCGGTGAGCATCATGAAATTGGTGATGGAGGAAGGTTGATGATGACGACGGCGACGGATTCCCCTCTCCGGAGCCCCGAACGGACTCCAAATCAGCCCTCCCGAGAGAGATTAGGGCTTGGCGGCGGCTCTGTATCGTAAAACGTGATGAATCCTTCTCTCTGATTTTTTTCTCCCCGAACGTGAATATATAGAGTTGGAGTTGAGGTCGGTGGAGTTCCAGGGGGCCCACGATGCAGGGGGCGCGCCCAGGGGGGTAGGCGCGCCCCCACCCTCATGGACAGGGTGTGGGCCCCCTGGTCTTAATTCTTCCGCTAGTATTTTTATATATTCCAAAAATATTCTCCGTGAAGTTTCAGGTCATTCAGAGAACTTTTATTTCTGCACAAAAATAACACCATGGCAATTCTGCTGAAAACAGCGTCAGTATGGGTTAGTTCCATTCAAATCATGCAAGTTAGAGTCCAAAACAAGGGCAAAAGTGTTTGGAAAAGTAGATAGGATGGAGACGTATCATCCACCTATAGTGCTATATCCATGGCTCACGCTTATGTATTGCGTGAAAGTTGAAAAAGCTTGAGAACATTAAAAGTATGAAACAATTGCTTGGCTTGTCATCGGGGCTATGCATGATAAATACTTTGTGTGATGAAGATAGAGCATGACAAGACTTTATGAATTTGTAGGGATAACTTTCTTTAGCCATGATATTTTGAGAAGACATGATTGCTTTATTAGTATGCTTGAAGTATTATTGTTTTTATGTCAATATTAAACTTTTGTTTTGAATCTTATGGATCTGAATATTCATGCCACAATAAGAAGAATTACATTGATAAATATGTTAGGTAGCATTCCACATCAAAAATTCTGTTTTTATCATTTACCTACTCGAGGACGAGTAGGAATTAAGCTTGGGGATGTTTGATACGTCTCAAACGTATCTATAATTTTTGACTGTTCCATGCTATTATATTATGTGATTTGGATGTTTATATGCATTAATATGCTATTTTATATTATTTTTGGGACTAACTTATTAACCTAGTGCCCAGTGCCAGTTGCTGTTTTTTCCTTGTTTTTGGCTTTTACAGAAAATCAATACCAAACGGAGTCCAAATGGAATAAAACTTTACGATGATTTTTCTTGGACCAGAAGAAACCTAGGAAGCTTCGGGAGGATCCCAGAAGACCCACGAGGAGGCCACAAGCCCTAGGGGCGCGCCCCTAGGCTCGTGGGCCCCTCGGAGACCTTCCAACCCTAACTCCAACACTATAAATTCCCAAATATTCCCCTTACGTCAGAAGGCACACGAAAAATATGTTTCCGCTGCCGCAAGCTTCTGTTCTCGTGAGATCCCATCTTGGGGCCTTTTCCGGTACTCTGCCTAAGGGGGATTCGATCAAGGAGGGCCACTACATCAACCTTGTTGCCCTTCTGATGATGCATGAGTAGTTTACCAATGACCTAAGGGTCCATAGCTAGTAGCTAGATGGCTTCTTCTCTCTCTTTGATCTTCAATACAATGTTCTCGTCGATGTTCTTGGAGATCTATTCAATGTAATCTTCTTTTGCGGTGCGTTTATTGAGATCCAATGAATTGTGGATTTATGATCAGATTATCTATGAATATTATTTGAGTCTTTTCTGAACTCTTTTATGCATGATTAAGATAGCTTTGTATTTCTCTCTGATCTATCAATTTGGTTTGGCCTACTAGATTGGTTTTTCTTGCAATGGGAGGGGTGCTTTGTGATGGGTTCAATCTTGTGGTGTCCTCACCCAGTGACAGTAGGGGTAGCGAGGCATGTATTGTATTGTTGCCATTAAGGATAAAAAGATGGGGTTTATATCATATTGCTTGAGTTTATCCCTCTACATCATGTCATCTTGCTTAAGGCCTTACTCTGTTCTTATGCACTTAATACTCTAGATGCACGCAGGAGTCGGTCGATGTGTGAAGTAATAGTAGTAGATGAAGAATCATTTCGGTCTACTTGTCACAGACGTGATGCCTATATTCGTGATCATGGCCTTAGATATTGTCATAACTTTGCGCTTCTATCAATTTCTCAACAGTAAATTGTTTACCCACCGTATGTTTTCTTCAAGAGAGAAGCCTCTAGTGAAACCTATGCCCCCCGGATCTATTTTCCATCATATATTTTCAGATCTATAAAACCAAAAACCAAAAAATACCTTGTTGCAATTTATTTATATTTACTTTATTTTGCCTTTTACTTATATTTTATATCTATCTCTATTAGATCTCACTCTTGCAAGTGACCGTGAAGGGATTGACAACCCCTTTTTCGCGTTGAGTGCAAGTGTTTGTTAGTTTATGCAAGTGCATGTATTGGGGACTTGCTTGTGACTCCTGCTAGATTAATACCTTGGTTCTTAACTGAGGGAAATACTTATCTCTACTTTTCTGCATCACCCTTTCCTCTTCAATGGAAATATCAACACAAGCTCAAGAAGTAGTAGTGTACCACACACAACATGGCCATCAGTTTGAGCTAATGGTGTTGTTTGCGAGTGTTGTGAAGGCTCCGCCAGCTGTGATTTATCTGCTTTTTCAAACCCAATCAAACTTTGGATGGTGACCCTCCACTCATCCATCTTATCTACCGTTGGAGGGAAATTCAACAACATTTGGGCCCGCGCCATTGCCTCCGTTGTCGTCCAAGGCATGTTTGAGAGCGAAGAACGCGACGTCGTTCGACTCCTGACAGAGCCAACAGGAGCGTGGTTGCGATCTTATCGTCGTAAGCGGGTGCGACAACAGATTGGCATGGCGGAGGTGGCGCCTGAAGATCTTGAACCTGATCGACAGGTGTCTTGTCGTGCGGACGTTGCGCAAAATAATGATTCCTCCACTTGACAGCAGGACCTACCGAAAGGGCCTCAAAAAAATGTTCCACCCTGACAGTTGGGACCCACCAGCTACATCTTCGTACGCAATGAAGTGCGTCCATATTACGGGCAAAAAATGATTCTTCCCCCTGACAGCTGGGACCCACCAGCTATATCTTTGCACGAAAGGAAGTGCCTCCTTATCCTCCTTGACAGCTGGGACCCACCGGGTCGAACCGTACGTCGGGTTGTCTATCTGGTCGCGAACGTCTACGTACATACTGGTCGATCAGTCTCTCTGCAGCGATGAACCGTGTCCGAGTAAGGAGATGCACGTGTCGTAGTAGAGGCGCGGACGTAGCATGTCACGCAGTCCCGTCTATATATATCGTGTACACGTACGTACAGCCACGCTGCAAGAAATTAAATATGGCTACATACGTACATAAGGGCGGGGTCTCGAACGCCTACTCGCGCATACGTACAGTCAGGGCTCGTGTACATGGAGAGGCAACGGACGGCAGCCACGTCGTCCTGTTCATCGGCAGCTAACCGGCTGGGTCGCAACGGAGGAAACAACATCGTTTTCACCGAGAGCCAAGTGACTGGGTCGGAACGCGTCATGTTCATCGGGAGCGAAGCCACTGGGTCAGAACACGTCTTGTTCATCGGGAGCCAACCGGCTTGGACGGAACAGCCGGAACGCGGTCTGGCATACCGCAGAACGGAGGAAATGGGCCTTATGTTCGACCGCGTACGGTCGAAACAGGGTCCTGTTCATCAAGAAGGGTCTGGCGTACCCCAAAACGGTGGAAACAGTCTTCTGTTCAAGATCCTACGGTCGAAACAGGGTCATGTTGATCGGGAGGGGTGTGGCGTGCCGCAAAATGAAGGAACGGACTTCTCTTCGACCACCTACAGTCGAAACGGGGTCCCGTTCATCGGGAGGGGTGTGGCGTACTGCAAAACGGGACACCACGGGCTACTGTTCATCCAGCCTCCACCGGCTTCAGTTCAACCAGCCTCCACCGGCTTCAGTTCAACCAGCCTCCACATGGTCCTATTCATCCACCCCCAACCGGCTGGGGTGGCGGCCTCCTTGGGCTCTTGTTCATCCAACGGCAACCGTGTAGTATATACCACGGGTCCTGTTCATCCAGCGACAACCGCCTACACACAGCCAGGGTCCTGTTCATCCAACCGCCTAATCATCAGGTGCATACGCAACCATTACACTTTCAGCCACAAGCAAGCCATCCACATCATTTTCTAACAACAACTAATTGAACTTAAATGTCAGGCAATATAATATGCACCTATTCTCCATTTACCTTTAGGTTGAATGTGGTGCAGTATTATTTGTATATATTATAAATTCAATTTCGATATTTCATTGCTATAAATTTCTGCAGCAACGCAGAGGGAATTATCTAGTTTACATAAAGCATCACAAATCTTAGGTTATTTACATATATAGATGACCCATTGCACCACGGGCACAAAGGCCAATAGCAGCCAAGAAGCCAAGTAACATACAAACAACATGTTTTATGAATGTTCTGCAAAGGGTGTCTCGTCCCTTGGGTGACTATGAATAAGCTTACCCGTTGGCACCAAACAAACATGCATCCATAGGGGGCACCAGGCAGGGCAGCCAAATAGTCGACCCATTACTAAGCCCGAGCAAGCGCCCTTCAAACATATGAGGCAAAACACACGGAGTGAGGGGGTCAACGGGCGACACACGGGGAGGGACTGTAAAGCAAAGGAATTCAACCCCGCTTGGATTTTCAATGCAAGGCAACCATAATATCATGTGGCAATCGGTCGAGTATGTGCATGCAAGAATGACTGTCATAGGCTCATGCCTCACGATAGTTCAGCCCAAGTATGAAAACATATGCGATGTTTGTGGCATTGACACTGAAACCAGCTCAACGAAAGGCGGCCCCCCGCCATATGATTCATTATTGTTGGTGAAGGAATCGTCCATGCTTAACCAGGTGACAACGAATGACGTGCTTGTCGAGTAGAGAAAGACGGAACGACCACAACTCCACTCGGGCACGAGCCGGATAGGCAGGAAGGAAGCAAATCGACCTCCAACAACAGAACACGAACCCACCTAAAGAAGGTGGCGTGCCCTGGCGGCCGACTCTGAACATTGAAGTACCTGGCAACGCCGAAACAAGAGGAACGTGTCGGAGAAGCAGATGAGTTCCAACAATAGCATGTGAACCCACATACGAAAGGAGGCGCACCCAGGCGGTTGGCCCAAACAAAGTCCTACCTTGCGACATCGAACAAAGATGTAGACACATAGGATACCGGGCAGGGTGCAACAGGCGGGTTGTTACTGAGCTTTGGCAAGTGCCCTTCAAACAAGCGAGTCAAAACATGCGGAGCAAGGGGTCAACAAGCAACAAACGAGAGGGGTTGGTAGGCCAAAGAATTCAACCCTGCCCGCATTTTCAATGCATAGCAACTATAATATCATGTGGCAGGCGGACGGCCATATGCATGGACAAATGTCTGCCATGTTTAGTCTCGATACGAAAATCTATGCACCATTCACAAAGTTGACATCAAAAATTTACTGGCGAAAGGCAACCCCTTGCTATACGATTCATTGTGGTTGGTCAAGGACCCGTTCATGCTTAACCAAGTGGCATTGAATATCGTGCTTGCCGAGCTGGGGAAAACGGGACGACCACAACTCCACTCAGGCACGAGCCAGATATAGGTAATAAGGAAGCAAAGCGACCTCAAGGAACAGCTAGGCACAGACGAAAGGAACAGGCCCACCTACAAAAGGGGGCGTACCCGGGCGGCCAGCTCAGAATAAAGCCGACCAACCACAATAGTCCTCCCTTGCCGAAGAAAACCGAAAGCCAAGGATGAGGGTATTGTTCGTTTGGACAGAATCTTATATAACCATCCATGGAATGATGCTTTTCCTAATGCCTTGCTTCAAGGGCTTTCTACTGCTGACTCTGACCACTGTCCTCTGCTTCTCACACTCAACCATTTATTCAAGCCCCAGAGGAGATTCAGATTTGAGAATGTTTGGGTTCGCTTGGAGGGGTTTTCTGAAACCATCACCTCAGCTTGGCATGGGGTTGTTCCATCGGCCGATCCTTTCATTAACCTGCACAACAAACTTACTCACACGGCTAAAAAACTGCAGTCTTGGGCCTCATCCTTATTCAGCGACATCGGGTTGTGCACGCTTATTGTCCATGAGTTGATCTATCAGCTTGACTGTGCAAGGGACTGCAGGGACCTCACGTGGGAAGAACATACATTTAGGAACAAGCTTAAGGTGATGAGCCTGGGTTTTGCTGCTCTGGATTGTTGCATATGGAGGCAGAGATCCAGATTCTTATGGCTGAAGGAGGGGGATTGCAACTCTAAGTTCTTCCATATAAAAGCCTCTGCTAGAAGAAGAAAGAATTTCATCCCCTCCCTGATTTGCAATGGGGTAGAAGTGACTGATCAGCAAAACAAAGAGCAATGTATTTGGGAACATTTCAATGGCTTTTTGGGATCTTATCAACATAGAGAGGTCTCTCTCAACCTTGCTTCCCTTGGCTTTCCTGAGACCAACCTCTCATGCCTAGACAATAATATTTCAGTGGAGGAAATTAAAAAGCCATCTTCGACTTGCATCCTGAAAAAGCTCCTGGCCCGGATGGCTACACGGGCCTTTTCTTTCGCAAGTGTTGGGATCTCATAAAGAATGACCTTGTTGGTGCTGTCTTACACTTCCAGAACCTCAACACCCAAAATCTTTTCCTGCTGAATAGTGCTTTCATAGCCCTCCTCCCTAAGCATCAGGGGGGCAATAAACCCAATGAGTTTCGCCCGATTAGTCTCCTCCATTGCTTTGCCAAGATAATTGCCAAAATCTTAGCTTCTAGACTGCAGCCTTTCATGCATCGTCTGACTTCTCATTGCCAAAATGCATTTATTAAAGGGCGAAGCATTCATGATAACTTCGTTTATGTACAAGCAATGGCGAAATCATTGAGACAGAAAAAGATTCTAGCTGTTATGCTTAAGCTAGATCTCTCCAAAGTTTTTGATTCCGTTGCATGGGAATTCTTACTCAAGCTACTACAGTTCAGAGGCTTTGGGCCTATGTGGCGTGGGTCTCTGCTATGTTTCTGTCGGCCTCCACCAAGGTTCTTGTTAATTCTCAGGCCACAGATCAAATTCTACATAGGAAAGGCCTGAGGCAGGGTGACCCGCTCTCGCCGTTGCTTTTTGTCTTGGTCGTTGATTGTCTTAGTCGCCTGATGGACCTCGCTCAGCAGCAGAACGTCCTCTCACCCCTCGGCAAGATGACCATCAAGCATAGGGCCTCCATTTACGCAGACGATGTTATCATCTTCATCAAACCTTTATTGCTGGACTTCAATGTTGTTTCACAGATCATGGATCTCTTTGGTAAAAGCTACAGGCCTATGCACCAATATGGCCAAAAGTAAAATTCTTCCAATAAGATGTGATGGTATTGATGTCACTCCTTTGCAAGCTACTATTGGTTGTCAAATTGCTAGCTTCCCTTGTACTTATTTGGGGATGCCCCTCTCGGATAAGCGTCTGAAATTGACTGATTTCCAAGAGCTTCTGGATAAGCTCATCAAGAAAATTGCTGCATGGAAGGCACGTTGGATCTCCTCCTCTGGGCGGTTGGTTCTTGTTCGCTTCGTATCATCTGCCATGCCCATCTTTTTGCTTCTTGCCGTGGAGCAGCCAAAGTGGATTATCAAGCAGATTGACAAACTACGACGTGCTTTCCTTTGGGCAGGAGCTGATGCTATCACTGGTGGTAAGTGCTTGGTGCGATGGTCGCACGTTTGCTCGCCGGTGCAGTTTGGTGGGCTCGGTATCCCTGATCTTCACAAGCAAGGTCTTGCTCTAAAAGTAAGGTGGTTGTGGCTCAATCATAGAGAAACTGACAAGCCATGGCATGATCTTCCGATCCCCGTCGATAAGGAAGTCAAGGCTCTGTTTATTGCTAGCACTTGTTTCATCCTGGGGGATGGCAAATCGGTTTCCTTTTGGCACGACCACTGGTTGAATGGGGAGGTTCCAGCTCTGGTCTTCCCAAATCTTTATAAGCACAGCAAGAAGAGGAAGATCACTGTTAATGAGGGCCTCACCAACAGTAAATGTATTTCTTTGATAAAGCACAACCCGGACGTGGATGTTCTCTCTGAATTTATCAACCTTTGGCATCGCACTCAGGTAGTTTTGCTGTCTGAAAGGGAGGATGTCCTAAACTGGAAATGGACTCCGGATGGGAAGTACTATGCTAACTCTGCTTATCTGTATCAGTTCTGGGGAAGGATTGAGTTCCCTTTCCAGGAGCTCATATGGAAAATTAAAATCCCCCCGAAAGTGCAATTCTTTGCCTGGTTGGCTGTACAAGGGAAGTGCCTGACAACCGATAATCTCGCCAAAAGGGGCTGGCCTCATAATCCTCTGTGTCCCCTTTGCATATTAGGAGGGGAGTCTGCCTCTCACCTGTTCACCTCTTGCCCTTTTGCTGCTGGGGTGTGGGGCTTCTGCTTAACCAAGTTCAATTTCCCATTTCAAATCATGCCAGCCAACTCCACTCAAAGTTTTCTGGAATGGTGGCTTTCCTCTCTTCAACAGACCACTACAAGCAAACGCAATCAGCTCTCAGCTTTAATCATGATCATTTGTTGGCATATTTGGAAAGAGAGAGTCAATTGCAAAAAACCACCACATTTGTGGCTAGGTTTGCAGAAAACCACCAACTCGTTAATCCATTGCAAAAAACACCGGATTAGCAGCAAACTTGTTGCAAAAAACACTGATCGGGTGATTTGGCTCATTTAATCACGTTCTGACAGGTAGGACCGAGTTGTAAGGTGCTGACTTGGCAATCAAATGTCATACACCCCCCTTGTCTAAAAATAAAAAGCAATCAAACCCCGTTCCAATCCCCGTGCCTGCTCCCACCGGCTCCCGTCGCCGCCGCCAGCTCCCATCGCTGCGCCGCCCACATTGAAGCAGGCCACCACCTCGCCGCCTCCCCCCACCAACTCCGCCTGGAACCTGGCCGCTCCTTGCTTGGGCACCCCGACCACCGTCACCGCGGCGCCCTCCGCGAGCCCGCACGGGATCTTTACCCCACGGGCGCGCAGATCCCCGCCCACGGACGCCCGGCAGCTCGCGTCGCCGGTCTCTTGGTTGTTGCCGGCTGCTGCCGCCGCCGCGACGGCGGCGGTGAGGTTGCGCCAGGCGGCGGCCGCCTCGAGGACACCGGTGGCGGTGCCTGGGATCGCATCGGAGCGGGACAGGATGGGGCGGAGGAGGCGCCAGGAGAGGTGCGCGGTGGAGTTGGCGGGCGCCGGGTAAAGGCCCGAGAGCCCGGGGAGGGAGGGCAGGAGGTCGGCGACTGAGCCGGCCGGGAAGGCTCCCGTCGCCGCGCCGCCCCCACTGGCACTTGTCGCCGCCGCTGGCTCTCGACGCGTGCTCCACATCGCCGCAGCACCGGCATGCCAACGCCTCGAAAATGCGCACACCCCGGCCGCCTCCTCATCCTCTACCGCGGCCGTGCCCGTCTCCGACGCCGATGAGGGCGCCGCCGTGCCTACAGGACGGCAGGGCCAGTGCGCCGAGGTTGTCCACACCGAGGGGGCTGATTGCACTTTTTAAAAGATCTAGGGGGTGTGTGTGTCAATGCTTTGCCATGTCAGCTCTTGACAGCCAGGCCCCACTTGTCAGAAAGCGATCAAACGGGCTAAACCACCCGATCAGTGCTTTTTGCAACGACTTAAGTGATTTTGCGGAGTTTTTTGCAACGGATTAACGAGTTGGTGGTTTTCTGCAAACCTAGCCACAAGTGTGGTGGTTTCTTGCAATTGACTCGGAAAGAGAGGAACAATAGGATTTTCAATGGCAAGGTGCAGAACTTCATGCAAATCTGTGATGGCATTCTTGATGAGTTGAGAACTTGGAGATATGCTGGTGTCAAAGGGGTGCAGTGGACTGGAGAGGGTTGACCCCACTGTAGACTGTTAACCTTGTAAACTCTGTGTACCGTCTCCCATTAGATTCCGGTAATTCTTGTACACGTAAGACCTGTACTCTGGTGTTCTGCTTTTCTCTTAATGAATGAAATCAGCAAGGCTGTATTTCATCAAAAGGGTAGAGGGATGGATCTCGTTGACATATTTTGCTAATCAAACAACTTAATCTTGCGTTTACTAAACAACTAACTTGCAATTACTAAAACAACATAAAACTGAGTTGTTGAAACAACTGAAAGTAAGTTACAAGTCACTCACATCCCAGTAATTTTCTCTCGATGTCAACTGATTGAAAAGCCATGATAGGTGTCGTGTAGGGAAATCTTTTGCACAGCCTCTTTTGCACGGCATGTCCCATCCTTGATAGAAATCGTGTATAACATTTAAAGCATCAATCGAATCGATTCAATACACCTCAAATATGATATCTCCAAATCGGTCAAACCTTAACCCGAGCCGTCAGGACGCACCTTGCTGGTCATCGAATCATTGGAGTCGGGGGCGAAGGACATTTCTCCATCATTTCAGAACACCATGGTTGCCGCGGCGGCACATCTTCCCTACAAGCGAGAACGGCAACACAGCGAAAGGAGGGCCTCTGTACTATATGTGTTCACTATTGTGCGTGTATGTTTCACAAAGACCTGGGATAGGGGTGCACGGGCCGATAATTGCCGAGGCAGCTTGGCCGAAAGATCCCACGATGGCAGCCAAACAGCGCAGTGTGATTGGCCAAAGGCTTGTTTGCCACAGCCGACCAAGATTTTTTTTTAGAAAGCCACCATGGCAATTTTTATTGATCTGGAATCACAGTTACATCATCAGTTAGAAGAGCACAAATAAAATCTGGCTCCCAAGAATGGTTCCCCTCACTAGATCTAGCCAGATTATGGGCTGCTCTATTTGCCACACCCGACAAGTTTGTTAACAACGGAGTGACATCTTTAGTTTGCGGACCACGTTTGCCAAATTTCTGAACCCCAGATGCTATTACCTCTTTTTCTTTTACTTTACAAAATGCCAAATCACCGCTTTGGTCGGTGCAGCTAGTGGTATCAGCCGGACGGCCACCTATGTGCCGATTCATCTCTTGATTCTCTTCTGCCGACTCCTGATAAATCGTGTGCATGAGGCAAAGGCCGAAGGGACAATGCAGCAATGCGTTATGAGGCTTTTGCCCAGAAGTTTGCAAGCACAATTTTAGTCTTGTTAATAGGAAAAACCATGACCATGAGAAGAAGAAAAGGATGCAAATGGTGTTGATGTAAAAAAAAATACAAAATGGCAAAGCACATATGAAACGGTACATCTATTATTTTGTCATCCTGGGTACACAAAGCACATGCAATCAATCTCGACAAAACTGAATCTGGTATAAGCATTCTACCATTTGAATCAACTGGGAGGTGCCAGTAGTAATCAACGGCTGTTACACGCACGCATGCGGCAGTAAACCAATGTTTTTACAATCTTACACACACGCAGCAACGAATCAGTTAGCTAGCGATTTCTGTATACCTTCTTCCGTGATGAAGAATCACCGCACCAACAACCAGATTTGTTGGCTGATGGTGAGATGGTAACAAACATCTACCAATTTGGCTCTTAACTTAGATGTGCTGTGCACTACGATCTCAATGCACCCCGTGAGTATCTCCACAAACTGGCTGCTAAGACCAGTGCACCAGCCATGCCAGCCAAGATCTGCACAGTGGGCGAGAATTATCAAAATGATCGCATTTTGGGTGAAAAATTTAACTGAGAATTGCATGCCATGGTAAATACAATATCTAACCTTGGCATCTCTGCTAAATCCACCAGAACTCCAACTAACCACCGATATCAACGAATTCCAACGAGATGACTTAGGCATAAGAATTACTACCGTGAATTGCTTTTTACATGGGAAAGATATCACCCTTCGCAAGGCCATTTGCATGGCCTGTGGTGTCAAAGCTTCTCTAACTTTTACACGTCCCTCATCTTGAACCTGCGCAAAAAAGAAAGTAAGCACTCAACAACACGTCATTTCAAATATACAATTTAAACTAGAAGAAAATAAGGCTGAAAAATATATGTTCTGGTGATGATCGGTAATGTCTGTAAAACATGAAGGCATGTCCCTCTGCTGATAATATGTTTTGTAAGCCAGCAAATAACAGGAGAAACATGAACTCAATAACAGATACTCCCTCCGTTCCTAAATATTTGTCTTTTTAGAGATATCAAATGGACTACCACATACGGATGTATATAGACATATTTTAGAGTGTAGATTCACTCATTTTGCTCCGTATGTAGTCACTTATTAAAATCTCTAGAAAGACAAATATTTAGGAACGGAGGGAGTAGAAAGCTTCACACTACCATGAAGGTGGATCCAACATTTCCTGAATAAATCCTTGATTGATAGCTCCGCAGAATTCGATCCAACCAGTAATAATTTTCCTGCAGTTTCACAAGAAAAAAAAACTGTAAATATAAAGTGCCAAACCATATCAGCATTAATATTTACATAAAGATAACTCCCACTAAACCTGCAATCCGTTTTCATGCACTCTTTGTTCAATTTCTAGGATGGTCGTAAATATTAAAATGCCAAACCATATCAGGATTATAAGTACATAAAGAAAACTTCAACTAAACCTGCAATCCGTTTTCATGTGCTCTTTGTTCAATTTCTAGGATGGTCCATACATCTTCTTCAGAAGGGCCTTCTGTCTGTAGATATGATATCTCTTCCAGAACAAAATCAACCTGAAAAAATTCTGAGTGTCAACTCCGAACTGAAGCCTCTTATAACAAGACTACATAATTTTAACCAGAAAGTCAATAAATCATACAAGCCTAGATGACATGTCTGGATCGCATGAGAAATTCACACTTATGTCTCCACGAACATCTCCACTTCTAGAAGGTTTGTTGCCACCTAAGAAGACACCTACATTAACTGAGTAGACCTGCAAAACGAAAAATATATTACACGTACTAAACTCTAAATGCTGCAGTCCATGTTGGAAGGGAACAATCAATCCAGATGGGCCTTTGCTTGCCCAGGATATTTTACCTGTCCATATTTGAAGCGGAGTACTTGCATGATTTTTGTTTCGAGAAGTTTACTTAGAAATCCGACATAGTGAATATCCTCCGTCTTCGCATAGAGCAGAATATAGCGTAAGATCGAGGTTAGGTTTTGAAACAAACTATTATAGTATTATATTATTTCAAGGGCTGCATACCATCATTGTGCTCTTTAGAACCACTGGAAACCCTAGTTGGACGAAGCACTGAGCTTCAACCATAGGGCTGCGGACAACTTCTCTGCAAAAAAAAAGAACACAGTTCAGGGTAAGATTACTAGTGTTTGGCAGGATAATTTCTGGAAAAGGAAAAAAGAAACTGTGTGGTTGCTACACCCTGCACGTGTGCAACTGATATAATTAGTGCAAGAAAAAAACAGCAGCAAACCTAATTATGGTTTCCGGAAACTTGAAGGGCAATCCCTTTAGATCCTCACGACTAAGTGGCTGAACTGTATCCTGTACCTTCGGTATCCCACCCTACAAAAAAAGAAGAGTCCATCAGCATTACAAGGGTTTGGCATCTACTTTGTAACAATCAGAAGACGGAGGAACAGAAACATACCAGGTACTCCAAAATCAGTGGGATTGAGATGGCTGGGTCTATGTTTCCAACTACTACAACGGTAAAAGCTGATGGATCCTTGAAGCAACTGTTGAAATATTCACATGCTCTGATTGGATTCACTTTCTTCAAATCACTTATTCTAATTGGCTGCATAATGGAGCTTGTAAATTTAAATTTAAATAAAGAAATAATAGGAAGAAAGCATTGGGAACTTATCAGTGTTCAGCTTATTAAGGTGTACCTTAAAGAAGTAGGAGTTCCCATAATTTATTTCCCGTGAACGATTTGCAAATGCAGTGTAAGGATCTCTTTCCTGAGCATAGATAGCTTCCTCCGCCATTTGCATGACTATTTTTACTTCTTCCTCCCTTGGCTCCACCTTTGTTGTAAATAGTTGGTAGACAAGCTGTATTTCAGAAGGCAGTCAAGGATAAGCATAGACCCACTTTTCACAGATACAAGTGATATGATTGCTATGTGTATAGTGCCGTCAGCATGTTCCTGTAAATTAGAACACACTTTATGCTCAATTAAGAATGCTTGAAGATAGGCAAACCTGTAAACCAGTCTCAAGATCTGAAGGTGAACAATCGCCAGAAAATGATCTGATGTACGCCCCAACTTTTGTACCAACTTCAGCTCTCTTGCCAGCAAGCATGTCCATCAAGACAGAAGGTCTGTAGCCAAAAATACCAATTTCTCCTGCTATTGTCGAGCCCATTGTGCATGAAGTATATTCATCTTCAGATAATTCGGACAGACCACCATAGGCAAACCCAGTAAAAACAACCTTCATATAGTTCAACATATAAAAAGAATGAAACACGTCCTTATCACAAAGTAACCAAAGGTAAATGATAACTGCAACAACAACAACAACAACAACAACAACAACAAAGCCTTTAGTCCCAGACAAGTTGGGGTAAGCTATAGAGCTGAAACCCATACGGTCTCAAAACCAACTCATGGTTCTGGAATGTAGATAGCTAACTTCCACACACCCCTGTCCATGGCTAGTTCTTTGGTGATATTTCAGTCCTTCAGATCTCTGTTTACGGACTCCTCCCATGTCAAGTTTGGTCCACCCCGACCTTTCTTGACATTATCAGCACGCTTTAGCCGTCTGCTGTGCACTTCTGGAGGCCTGCGCTGAATATGCCCAAACCATCTCAGACGATGTTGAACCAGCTTCTCTTTAATCGGTGTTGCCCCAACTCTATCCCGTATATCATCATTCAGGGCCCGATCCTTTCTTGTGTGGCCACACATCCATCTCAACATGCGCATCTCCGCTACACCCAACTGTTGAACATGTCACCTTTTAGTCGGCCAACACTCAACGCCTTATAACATTGCGGGTCGAATCGCCATCCTATAGAACCTGCCTTTTAGCTTTTGTGGCACTCTCTTGTCACAAAGACTGCCAGAAGCTTGGCGCCACTTCATCCATCCGGCTTGCTCACATCTTCATTGATATCACTATCCTTCTACAACATTGACCCCAAATATCGAAAGGCGTCATTCGAGGTACCACCTGACCAACAAGGCTAACCTCCTCCCCATGCCTAGTAGTACTGAAATCGCACCTCATGTAATCAGTTTTAGACTTTAGTTCTACTAAGCCTAAAACCTTTTGATTCCAAGGTTTGTCTCCTAACTTTCTATTAACCCCCGTCTGACTATCATCGACTAGCATCACATCATCTGCAAAGAGCATACACCATGTATGATAATGTTGTGACAAGTGTTCAAACAAGGGATGGCGACACTGATGACTTCTCATTTAAAATAGGACTGCACCAAGGGTCAGCCTTGAGCACTTATTTTTTTTGCTTTGGTGATGGATGAGGTCACAAGGGATGTATAAGGAGATGTCCCATGTCCTTGATGAGGGTAATGTACTTTGTTGGGACTTTGTTTCTCCAAGGCCCACCAAATGACATTCTGCGGTATCTTATCGTAGGCCTTCTCTAAGTCAATGAACACCATATGCAGGTCCTTCTTTTGCTCCTATATCTCTCCATAAGTTGTCGTACCAAGAAAATGGCCTCCATGGTCGACCTCCCAGGCATGAAACCAAACTGATTTTTGGCCACGCTTGTCATTCTTCTTAAGCGGTGCTCAAATACTCTCTCCCATAACTTCATTGTATGGCTCATTAGCTTAATTCCACAGTGATTAGTACAACTTTGAACATCCCCCTTGTTCTTGAAGATCGGTACTAATATACTCCGCCTCCATCCATTCTTCTGGCGTCTTGTTTGCCTTAAAAATGAGGTTGAAAAGCTTAGTTAGCCATACTATCATTATGTCTCCGAGGCCTCTCCACACCTCAATGGGGATACAATCAGGGCCCAACGCCTTGCCGCCTTTCATCCTTTTTAAAGCCTCACTGACCTCGGACTCCTAGATTCACCGCACAAAACAACTGTTGGTATCATCAAAGGAGTCGTCCAGTTCAATGGTAGAGCTCTCATTCTCACCATTGAACAGCTTGTCAAAGTACTCCCGTCATATATGCTTAATCTCCTCGTCCTTCCCCAGAAGCTAATTTGCTTCGTCCTTGATGCATTTGACTTGGTCGACATCTCTTGTCTTCCTTTCTTGGTTCTTTGCCATCTTATAGATGATCCTTTCGCCTTCCTTCGTGTCTAAGCACCAGTAGAGGTCCTCATACGCCCGACCCCTTGCTTCACTCAAAGCTCGCTTTGTGGCCTTGCCACCATTCATCCTTTTTAAAGCCTCCTAACCTCGGACTCCTAGATTCGCCGCACAAAACGTCTGCCGGTATCATCAAAAGGAGTCGTCCAGTTCAATGGTAGAGCTCTCATTCTCACCATTGAACAGCTTGTCAAAGTACTCCCGTCATCTATGCTTAATCTCCTCGTCCTTGATGCATTTGACTTGGTCGACATCTCTTGTCTTCCTCGCTTGGATCTTGGCCATCTCATAGATGTTCCTTTCGCCTTCCTTCTTGTCTAAGCGCCAGTAGAGGTCCTCATACGCCCAGCCCCTTGCTTCACTCAAAGCTCGCTTTGCGGCCTACTTTGCCACCTTGTACTTCTCTATGTTGTTTGCACTCCTACCGAGATGCAAGTGTCTGAAACAATCTTTCTTCTCCTTAATAGCCTTCTGGACATCATCGTTCCACCAGGTATCTTTAGCTTCACTTCTACTTTCCCTGGTCATTCCAAACTCCTCTGAAGCCACCTTATGAATGCAAGTCGCCATCTTCATCCACATATTGTCTGCATCACCTCCTTCGTCCCAAGGGCCCTCCTTAATGACCCTCTCCTTGGAAGTATGAGTTGCCTCCCTCTTGAGCTTCCACCACTTCGTTCTAGCGACTTTGGCGTGCTTCTCCCGCTGGACACAAATCTAAATGCGGAAGTCAGCCACCACAAGCTTATATTGAGAGGGACGACACTCTCTCCAGGTATCACCTAACAATCTAGGCAAGCACGGCTGTCTTCTCTTCTCGAGAGGACGAAATCAATCTGGCTAGAGTATTGACCACTACTAAAAGTCACTAGATGTGATTCTCTCTTTTTAAAGAGGGTGTTAGCTATGATTATGTCCTGGGCTAGAGTGAAGCTCAAGACATCTTCTCCTTGATTCCTGATGCCATATAGCCATAGCCAAAGCCCCCATGCACCCCTTCAAAACCTGTATTAGATGTACCCATGTGGCCATTGAGGTCTCCTCCTATGAAGAGCTTCTCGCCAATAGTACACTCTTAACCATGTCCTCCAGACCTTCCCAGAACTCCCTCTTGGTGTTCTCATTATGGCCTACTTGCGGGGCATACGCGCTAATAACATTGAGAACTAAGTCCCAAACTACCAGCTTGACCAGAATAATCCGGTCCCCATGCACCATGAAAAAAACTATGACTCAAGCTTCCAATTGATAGCAATCACTAAAGTAACTTTCTCAGTGCATGGTTAGTTCATCAAGGCCGGATGATTAAAGTGAGACAGAAAAACAAAAGGTCACTAATGTCTTGTTTCTACTATAGTACCTAGTATACATGAGATTGCACAATACCTTCATGTTTGGATGGCGATCGAGCATATCACGCTCTCGGACGCCCCTGACCAGCTAGTTTGGAGATGGACGGCCTTCGGTACTTACACTGCTAGCTCCTGCTACCTAGCCACCTTCCATGGATCCACAACTTCCTTCTCTCGGAAGCTCATCTGGAAGAATTGGGCGCCACCACGGGTGAAGTTCTTCCATTGGTTGGCAGACCAGGACAGGTGTTATTGGGTATACATTGTGAAACAAAATGCAGAAGGGAAGATTGAAAGGTCTTGATCTAAAAGATCTTATAGAAGTTAGGGAGTAGTGATCTAAAAGATCTTATAAAAGCTTACAAAGGGAGTACAAAGCAAGGCTTGTGGTGAGGGGGTACAACCAGACCTACGGCATTGACTATGATGAGACCTTTGCCCCAGTAGCGAATACTGTATGGATTCTGATCTCCTGTGCAGAAAATTTCGAGTGGTCTTTACATCAACTTGATGTGAAGAATGCTTTCGGGGACTTGCAAGAGGAGGTCTACATGGAGATCCCACCTGGTTTCTTGACTTCTGAGACTGCTGGCAAGGTATGCAGGTTAAAGAAAGCACTTTACGGACTGAAGCAGTCTCCAAGAGCTTGGTTTGACAAGTTCAGACGGGCGGTGTGTGACATGTGGTATGAACAATGCAATGGTGACCATACACTATTTTATACAGTCTGAAGGGAAAAAACCATTCTTGCAGTTTATGCAGATGATATCATTATAATCTGAGATGATGGCGTAGAGATAGCAAGGTTAAAGAGGTGCTTGAGTAAGGCCTTTGAAGTTAAGGATCTTGGTCGACTCAAGTACTTCGTTGGCATAGAAGTAGCCAGCTCTTTCTCATAGAAAGTATACCTTGGACCTTCTCTGTGATGTTGGCAACTTCGGATGTTGGGTTGTCAAGCTGTTTCAACCCCAATTGAACAAAACCATAAAGGTGATCTGGTGGATAAAGAAAAATATCAACAATTGGTGCGACGATTGTTGTACTTGTGTCATACACGAGTACACACCATGCATTGCATTTGCAGTAAGTGTTGTGAGCAGATACATGCATGAGCCTAGAAGTGAACATCTTGAGGACTGTTGAGATACTTGAAAGGTGCTCCTGGGAAAGGACTGTTGTTCAAGAGTCATGGACACCTTGTTGTAGATGGTTATTGTGACGTTGATTGGGCTAGCTACCTGGATGGCAGGAGATCAACTTCAGGCCATTGTGTTTTTGTAGGAGGAAATCTAGTGTCTTGGAGAAGCAAAAAACAACCTGTTATTTCCAAATCAACTGCAGAGGCTGAATAGAGCCATGTCTCAGGGACTGAGTGAGTTGTTATGGACAAGGAATCTACTAGAAGAGCAGAAGATATTGAAGACTAGTTGCATGAATGTATGGTGTGACAACAAGTCGGCAATTAATATAGCAAACAACCCAGTTCAACATGACAGACCAAACATGTGGGGATAGACAGATTCTTTATCAAAGAACAGCTGGACGTTGGGATTATCAAGATAGAGTATGTGAGTTCAAGGCAACAAATTGCAGATTGCTTGCTTGACTAAAGGACTGGAACCAGAGAATGCAACTTAGTGTGTGACAAGATAGGAATGGTAGATAGATATCACCCCTCTTGAGGGGGAGTGTTGTATAAGAGCCCAAGTACTGCTGGCCCATAAGGCTCAGGCCCATGTGGGTGCTGACCCATAGGAGGAGGAGCACGACGCTGTCTGGACAACAGCGCCGCCACAACCCACATTGACCAGGTTTCGGATCCTTCGTCTGCTCCACAAGAACTTCATAGTAAATGCAAGAGTTTTCTTTCAAAAAAATGTTCTAAAAAGATGGAGGAAAGGTTACAACATAAAGTGCAGATGTGTGACTTTCATCAAGAATAATGTTGAACCGGTATGGGCCCTAGCCCATCAAGATCTGTCTCTTGGGCCCAAGCCCATGAGAGGTGCTGACCTAGAAGAGGAGCCCCTCTTCCCCTGTCCCGTGCAAGCCGCCACATCTGAGACACACACTCACGCAGGCAACCAGACGGGAAGGGAGGCGCTGTCTGGAGGTACCCATCTCCCGATTCAACATGGTATCGAGCCAGACGACGACGGAGGCGGCGTAGTCCCTCGCCGGAGAGGCGGCGGCGGGGCCCGGCGGGGTCAGGCGAGAGAGGAGGCTGGTGCGTGTGGCGGTGGCACGGCTGGGCTCGAGGAGCTGCGACGCGGCCGGGAGGGAACTGCTTCCTCTTTTCCTGCTTCGCATCCCTGGGGTGGCTAGCGGCGCAGGAGGCGTCCGAGGAGGGCTGCTGCTGGCTGTGCAGGCGGCTGCAGCGGGAAGAAGAGCAGGAGGAAGAAGGCGGCGGCGGATTTGGGCTGCGTGCGAGTCAGGCTGCGGCGGGGAGCTGCTGCTGTTTGTGCTGCTGAACAGAGGAGGAACTGCAGCTGTTGCTGCCTTGTGTTGTTCCTGGAAGCTTGCTGAGCTGCTGCTGCTTGTGCGGCTGCTTCTTGCTGCTGCGGCAGAGGAAGAAAGAGGAGCAGCCTGCTGGACTGCTCGTTCTGGAACAGGAAGAGCCTGGGCCGGACCGTTTGTGTGCTTTACAGAGATTTTTTTTTCTGTGGACTTGCTGTTGTGAGCTTGGTGGTGGTGCTGCTGCTGCTTATCCCGCCAAACGATGGCTGAACCAAATGCTCTTGCCGAGGCTTTCGAGAAGCTCGCTAAGATCCTCGCGGAGTCCAAGTCTGGGGCCATCATTCCTCGACAGGAAGTGGCTCAAAAGCTTGAAATGTCGCCCCTCGACATGAAGCTAGAGGGGGCCACAAATTATTTGAGCTGATCTAGGAGGGCTTTGTGGGCTGTGGAGCAGAAGGAGCTTGATGGATATTTGTTGGGCACCGTTGTAGAACCAGGAGACAAGAGTAGTGCAGAGGGCAAGAGGTGGAAGGTCATCCACTCTGTACTTATGGTGTGGTTGTTGAACTCCGTGGTGCCCTCCATTGGACGCTCTGTGGAGGGGCTATCCACACCTGCTGAGATATGTAAGATTCTGTCCACCCAATACTCTGGCAAGGGCAATGTCATGCTCATTGCTCAGATTGAGGACAAGATTAGGTTGTTGCGCCAAGATGATGGCATGTCAGTGATGAAATACGTGGCAGAACTGCAGGCTCTGTGGGCTGACCAGGATAACTGTGATCCCCTGGAACTCTATGACGCGGCTTCAATCGAGTCAGGGCACAAGTGGATGGCACGCAGGCGTGTGCTAAAATTTTTGGCTGGCCTCAAAGGTTGCTTTGATGGCAGGAAGGCTTCCCTGTTGCACCAACCTAGTCTGCCTACCATTCCCGAGGCTATTGCAGCGATGACTCAAGAGGAGGTGCGCCTATCCCTTGGGCATGCAGATGTGAAGGTTGTGCCAGCTTCGACATTTGCCGTCACTGAGCGCATGGAGTGGGGAGATCCCACCAAATGTCATATCTGTGGGGAGGTAGGTCACTGGAAGAGAGAATGTCCAACTCATGGCAGAGGCAGGGGATATAACAGAGGGGGAACAGGCAGAAGCATAAGTGCTAGAGGTAGAGGTGGATACTTAGAAACCTCATGGGGCCAGGCTTCTAGAGGCAGAGGTGGCTACTCAGGACACTCAGGGGGTCAGAGGGCTCACATGGCCGTTGCAGGAGACAATGGGACGTCCAAAGGCAAAGATGTAGATGATGTTGTCTATGGAGACTTTGCTCACTGGGCCTCCACTAGGCAATCCGGAAAGAGCATCTCTTGCTACTAATGAGAGTGCCCCAGAGTGGGTTCTTGACTCTGGAGCATCTAAGCATGTTGCTAGTAACTCCTGCGTGTTCGAGTCTTACAATAAGCATCCTCCCTCTCACACAGGCACTATACAAACGGCTGATGGCACAAAACAGCCAGTCATAGGGGTTGGTACAGTAAAGTGTACTTCGACCATTTCCCTATCGTCAGTTTTACATGTGCCAGCCTTTCGTGTCAATTTGGTCTCATTCAACGCACTCATTGATCAAATGGACTGGCGCGTGATCCTTGACAAGTTCGCTTGCTTGATTCTGGTGCGACAGACAAGCCAGACGGTTGGGACTGGCACCAGGCGTCGGGGGCTCTGGTACATGGACCAGGAGGTGCAGCCGGACTTGGTGTGTGCTGCGACCATGGAGGATAAGGAGAAGCAGGCGATGATCCATCACTGTAGGATGGGGCATGTATCTTTTGACAAGATGAGTAGAATATTTCCGGATGTTATGTGTGGAATAGGCAAAGGCAAGTTGACATGTGATGCTTGCGAATATGCAAAACACACACGAGCCTCATATGTGAGTAAGGGGCTCAGGAGCATATCTCCTTTTATGCTTATTCATTCGGATGTATGGACTAGCCCAGTGGTGTCAATGAATGGGAAGAAGTATTTTGCTACCTTTATTGACTGTTAGTCTGTTATTCTCGCATGACTTGGATTTACTTGATGCGTCACAAGGATGAGGTGTTTAGCTGTTTTCAAAAACTTCCATGCTCTTGTAAAGAACCAGTTTCAGGTGCAGGTCAAGGTGCTCAGGACGGACAATGGAACGGAGTATGTGAACAACACTTTTGGGGCTCTCATGGCTGACATGGGATTCTTCATCAAACTTCATGTCCGGACACCCCCCCTCAGAATGGAGTGGTCGAACGGAGAGGTTGCTCGGTCGTTGATGTTTACCATGAATGTGCCTAAGTTCTTGTGGGATGATGCAGTTATGACAGCCACATACTTGATCAACCAGACACCTTCTAGGATACTTGGCATGAAATCTCCGTCTGAGTTGCTCGTTGGAGATAATAAGTTTGTTGTTCCCCCAAAGTTGTTTGGCAGTACCTGCTTTGTTCGTGATCACCGACCATTTGTTGGAAAGCTTGATCCTCGGGCAGTGAAGTGTGTCTCTCTGGGACACTCGTCTAGTCAGCAGGGGTATAAATGTTGGTGTCCCTCTGAAAAACGCAGGTTTGTAAGTATGGACGTTACCTTCAGGAAGTCTGAGCCATTCTATGGTTAGCCGACTGATCTTAGTCTGCTATTTGCAGAGCTTGACCACCTACACCCTGTGCATGATGGTCAAGAGGGGGAGAAGGATGTGTCTCATACTCGCGGTGATTCCATGGACATTAACACTAATAATGATGTGCGGGCTCAGGAACAACCAATAGTGGGTACAATTCCGGTTAGTACCATCACTGATGATGATGTGCAAGCTCATGTCGAGCCAATTGTCGATACACTTAAGATTGGTGCTCTCCAGGTTCCTGTTCGGGATCGATGGCAGACAAATACCCTGGTGTACTCTCGACGGCAACCACAAGTGCAGGGGGAGCAGCAAGGCAGGGAGGCAAGAGTGCAGGGGGAGCAGCAAGGCAGTGAGGCAAGCACATCAGACACAGTGGAGCTGCCCATTGCGTTGCGAAAACCTACACGTGAAGCGGCAAGGAAGGGTGAGGTAGCAAGAAGAGGTATACATGGAGATACCACCAGGTTTTGGCACAAAACAGACTACAGGGAAGGTATGCAGGCTGAAGAAATCCTTGTATGGGCTGAAGCAATCGCCGAGGGCATGGTTTGATAGGTTCAGACGAGCTGTTTGGAATATGGGGTATGGCCAATGTAATGGTGATCACACGGTGTTCTATAGACACACTGATAAGAAGATCACAATTGTTGCAGTGTATGTTGATGATATCATCATCACCGGAGATGATGAGGAGGAAATAAAGAGAGTGAAGGGGTGTCTGAGCAAGGAGTTTGAGGTAAAAGACTTGGGAAATCTGAAGTACTTCCTAGGCATAGAAGTGGCTCGGACAGAGAAGTGAATATCTTTGTGCCAACAAAAATACACCTTGGATCTTTTGAGTGACATGGGCATGATGGGATGTCGTGCAGCCCCTACTCCGATTGAACAAAATCATCAAGTAACGGCACAATCAGGTGAGCTAGTGAATAAGGAAGATTATCAGAAGCTGGTTGGGAGGTTATTGTACTTGTGTCATACCAGGCCTGACATTACGTATGCCGTGGGGGTGGTGAGCAGATACATGCATGAACCAAGGAGTGGGCATCTTGATATTGTTCACAGAATCTTGAGATACTTGAAGGGGACTCCGGGTAAAGGTTTGTGGTTTGCGAAGAGTGAACATCTTGAGGTGGATGGCTATAGTGACTCTGATTGGGCTAGCTGTCAAGATGATAGACCATCAACTTCAGGCTACTGTGTGTTTGTGGGAGGAAATTTGGTGTCATAGAGAAGCAAGAAACAGACTGTTGTGTCTAGATCAACAGCAGACACAACAGCAGAAGCTGAATATAGAGCATTATCTCAAGGATTGTGTGATATGCTCTGGGTGAAGCACCTACTATGCGAGTTGAAACTTTTGAGGAAGGGACCCTTAAGGGTGTGGTGTGACAATCAGTCAGCTATAGCCATTGCTAATAACCCAGTTCAACATGATAGGACGAAGCATGTGGAAATTGATCGCTTCTTCACTAAGGAGAAACTTGATGCTGGGATCATCAACCTTACTCATGTCAGCTCTGGGCAGCAGTTTGCAGATTGCTTGCCAAAGGGACTGGGAACAAATGACTGTAACTTGGCGTGTGACAAAATGGGGATGATAGATATCTACCACCCATCTTGAGGGGGAATGCTGAACCGGTATGGGCCCTAGCCCATCAAGATCTGTCTCTTGGGCCCAAGCCCATGAGAGGTGCTGACCTAGAAGAGGAGCCCCTCTTCCCCTGTCCCGTGCAAGCCGCCACATCTGAGACACACACTCACGCAGGCAACCAGACAGGAAGGGAGGCGCTGTCTGGAGGTACCCATCTCCCGATTCAACAAATAATAAGGTAAAAAGGCCTGGATGTTGCCGAATGGTATTAGCACCGTAATAGTACTAACCTGATCATCAAGAAAGTCAGTACACTTGTAGCAAACTCGCATCCCATTAGATAGTATCATCTCAGTGGCACCTATGCCTGGGTGCTCCACTTTATCAACAATAATTCTGTGATGAAATTTGGCAAGTACAACAGTAAGAATGTGCGGAATACTATGATGCTTATGTGGGAAGATAAATGCACACAAAATTTTCAAATAATCATTTAAAAAGACGGTTCATCATGAGCAAAAGATCAATTCCATTTGTATAATAAGAAAATGATAATGCCATAATACCCTGGCACTGGACTTTGGCTAACAATTTCTTCAGGGATTTGCTCTTCCTCCCAGGGAGGAATACTCCTCTTTTCTTCTAGAGTGTTAACTTTCAATACAACAGCTTTCAGATCCTCCAAAGAAGCATGGGCCCGGGGCTCAACTATCTTGATAACACAGCTACTGGTTGTTGAAAAGTTTTCCGCAAACTTCACCACTTCAGCAGAAGAAATGTCTGGTTGAAGTAAAGATAGGTACAGAGACAATTTTGAAGAAAAAAATTGTCAGAATAACACTGTAAACTGAAAAGCAATGAATTCATTGAAAAGAAAATTGAATAGCATAACAAAGCCTAAAAATGAACTCTTACACTAGGTAGCACGCGAGTGTACTTACATGGAAGAAGAGTCTTCTGCAACCGTGCTTCATAGTCAATCCCGACAACAGGCTCCTCGCGAAGAAAATGCTGCAATGGGTGAAGGAAATGCCACTAGTATGCTTAGCAAATTGATGATGGGGATCATGTGACTCAACTGATATATTAAGCAAACCTGTAGTTTGTAATCATAGTACTAGAACAATTGATCGCAGAAGTACCAGGGAAAAAATACAGGAGCTGAGATAATATTAACTACATTAAGATCTGAAGAATAAATTCATAAAACACATGGCACTTGACCGAACCTAGTTAATAGTTCGGTTCCTAAACATGCAATGAAATAAATTCTACAAAACCTAAACTGGAGAAATGTTAAGAGACAGAATTATGAGAACCTGCAGATACTCATCACGTAAGCTGGTTGATTGCATTTGATCACGCTCCAGATATGCAGACTCGATCTCTGACATCATTAAAGCACGCACAATGGATATCTCACGTTCAGAAAACCCATAGAGCCGTGCCCTAGCAACCTTCAGAAAAGATATTGTAAAAGGGATCACTTTGAAGTCAAACATCTCAAGATTAGATAAACCACATTCTTTCAACCATAAAGTGTAATTCTCTATATTAAGAAATCATTGCCAGTGTGCCAACGATTGGCTCCGCAGTGAGGAAACAATCAAACAATAAAGTAAGGGTGGTATTTGCGTACTAATTGTTGCCATTGGCTCACTGGAACTTCCCATGATGTTTTGTTATTCTAACCAGTTGGTTGACCATTAGATTTTTGTTAATGCAGGGTGCCATGGCAAGAAATCTATCTCCGTTTAATACCTCAACTAGCATAGACTCAAGAGCCTCAACCGTGCCTTTTTCGCGACAACTGGATGTCATAATATATGCCTTCACCGGACGGACAAGAGCATCTGCAGCTGAAGAGCAAGAGAAGTATGGAGGATCCCTCCTACGAGATAGTTTGAAGAGCCTCTGGTTCAGAGCACAATGGAAAATTGATTCTGCCAATGAGTCCCTATAATCCTTGACTGTTTTAATTTCACCGGCAGGCATCTTGCAGCTAATAACAACAGCTGACTGTTTTTGGTACAAGAAAACAGATAAGGTGCCTTATTAGAAACATCACAGTTAGATACAAAATATATCCCAGATTATAAAGTACTGACCCCTGCAGCTTCGGATTCCACAAAGCATGAAAATCGAGGTTCAATATGCGATGGAACTGGAAACTCCGGTATAACCGGTGGAGGGCAGGAAATTGAGGCTTTCTGGCCAAAATGCTCCTTTATTAACTCAACAACAGCCTGCAGTTAGTCAAGAGTTACACACAAAATGGCAGTAATATTATGGATAAATGGATTTCAAGTATGCCAACGGGAGCAAATACAGACCTGTGTATCTGGGAAGTCTCCCACTGCAAAGACAGCCATATTGCTTAGATTGTACCACTTATGATAAAAATTTCTAACTGTCTCATGTGTAACAGTCCGTATCACCTTCTCTGTACCTATCGGCAAACGTTCTGCATACTGAACAGAAGGACATTAACAAATCATACCATTTACAAAGGTCTATAGTTATAAATACAACACCATTGAATCCGATTAGGAAAACACAATGCCCCACAGAGCACAGACCCTACCCTTCATAGAAGAGGTTCACTACTTAAACTGAAACCCACAAACGGCTCTTGCACGTCGATGTGATGGAACAAGTGATTATTGTAGATTTCCCGTTTATAGCAGGACAGAGAGCAATACCTTAGAACCCTCAAACAACAATGTCCAGTGGGAGTCCTGCATCCGCCCAGTGGCGTTGCGCCCGCCCCTGTATTCCTCCAGCACAGCACCCCTTTCTTTCTCCAGATCCTCCGCTGAAACCCGAACCTTCTCGCCAACATTTACGAGCATCAGCCAACAGCACACTAGTTAATGGCAGTGGATGGAAGGCCGAAACCCCATTATTACCTCGGAGCTGAACTCAGCGAGGACGGAGATTGCCTGGGAGAGCAGTCCGGGCTTGTCCACAGGCACGAGCAGCTCATAGATGGTTTCGTCAGAGGAAGTGAGAGCGTTCTGGCAGGCGCCAAACTCTGCGCCAATGCTCTCGAGGAACCTAACGATGTCGTGATTGGTGTAGCGTGACGTTGCGCTGAAGGCGAGGTGCTCGACGATATGCGCCACCCCGCGCTCGTCCTCCTCCTCCACCACCGACCTGCGCGCGCGAATCAAATCCAGCCACATACAGATATACGCCCAAAACAAACGAACTAAGGGAACGGAGGAGCAGGTCGAGCGAAAGGGAGGCACGCTAGAGAGTGAGTACTGACCCGACCTTGACGGCGAGGGAGAGGGCTGCGCGCATGCGGGGTTTGGGATTGGAGCGGACGTAGTAGGTGAGTCCGTTGGCGAGGCGGCCGTAGGCGACGCCGACGGGCTCGGCTGGGAGGGCCTCTTCCATGGACACGTTCACCAGCTTGAGCGACCGGAACCCGACCCCGCGTCGCATCCCTCGGCCCCCAACTGCGCCGCCACCGGCCGGCGCCTCCGACGCCGGCGGTAGTAGATCCATGGCTGCTGCTGGTACTGCGCGGCGAGAGCGAGAGAGGGAGCAGGGATCGGATGGGACGGGTACGTCGGGGTCGGGCTAGGGATGTGCGTGCAATGAGATACGTGGCAGACCGGCCGTACACCGTGCGGTGACGTCGGATCACTTTTTCTCTAAGCATCTACCACCGGACCCCTCAAACCTTCTCAAATGCTTCGCCCAAACAGTCCGGTCACCGCTTGGCCGAAAACACCACGGAACCGGTTTCTCCGTAGCCAGTATAAATAGTCGGGTTATCCGGCACCCCTCAAACCTAGCCTATATGTAGGATGGATAATAGACATCTAGATACGTCCGTCACATCAGATCCGATGGGCGGGCCATCCCAAATCTCCCCATCATCAACCTATCTCAGCATGCATTCTTCCTCACCTCTCTTTGGCATTGTCCGCACCGCCACCACTCTAGCTCCACCTTCACCCTAACTCTGTTGTCGTCCCAACCCAGACGCCGCCACCGAAGGGCCCAACCCACAACACCGTTGTCTGTGCCACCACCGGGCGGCGCCACCCCAGTACGTCCAACTTCTCTATACATACACTCGCCCTCTTGTGTTCGATGAAATGTTTGGGTAGTTTTTCAATTCTTTGCTCATTTGTAGGCAAACAATGGAGATGAGGACTATGGGAGCAAGGACCTTGACAAATTCAATTCATCAATTAGTCGGGTTCGAACGACGAAGACGCAAGAATGATGATGATGATGATCCAGGAAGAAATAGAGAAGTGAGAGGAGCATATTCTAAACTTCAAGGGTTCAATAAAAAGGGCATTGGAGTTTGAAAGCACAAGTGCTCCCTGGGTGATTTTGATAATTAATGTCAAGATATCTCTTGTTTGACTAATAGTTTTATCTAGTATATTTCAGATAAGTTCAATAGTGCAGTAGCAAGGACAAGAGGATGTGGAACCCCTTCAAAATGCAAAGGACAGGGATTGGCAAAAGATTAAGACTCTACATTTTTGTTTAAGTGATCCAAGATCACATTGAGTCCATAGGAAAGCCAATACTATTAAAAGTGGATGAGGTGTTGTTTAATGATCTATTTGCTCAAGTGCTTGGTGATATTGCTCCAAAACTCTCAGCCACTTTCTCTACCCAAATATGTCCAAACCCTGCGTTCCAACTCGGCCCCACCGAAATTTCCCATCCGGAGCCACTGAGTTCATCTTGACATAGCCACTGCCAAAACCCTAACAATTCGGTTCCACCGATACGGATCTTGGTCCCATCGAGATGGCCTTGCTAGCTCTCTATGACTTGTTGCAATCACTTCGGTCTCACCGAGATGTTGCAACCGGTCCCACCGAGATGGCTTGACTGATTCTCTGTTGCCTTATTGCTTCACTTCGATCCCACCGCGAGATGATGCAGTCGGTGCCACCGAGATGAGGTTTGCCCTAAGCCCTAGCACATCAGTCCCACCGAGCTGTTCCCGTCGGTCCCACCGAGATTCCTAACGTTCATATTTTTGCATAGATCGGTGCCACCGAGATGTGTCAAAAGTGTGTAACGGTTGGATTTTGTGTGGAGGCTATATATACCCCTCCACCCCCTCTTCCTCATAGGAGAGAGCCATCAGAACATGCCTACACTTCCACCATTCATTTCTGAGAGAGAACCACCTACTCATGTGTTGAGATCAAGAGATTCCATTCCTACCATTTGAACCTTGATTTCTAGTCACTACAGGAATTAGGCACTTTGTCGTCTTCCATGGCTGATGGTAAAGGCATGCCTGGCAGACGGCAAACTCCTTTGTCGTCAGCCAGCAGACGGCAAACTCCTTTGTCGTCAGCCAGCAGACGGCCCCATGTCCGGCTGAATGAACTACGGCAAAGGGCTGCTTTAATAAAGCGGACCACAAAGAAGTTTGTCGTCAGCCATCCTAAGCAAGCAGACGGCAAAGGACCTGGACGGCAGAGGGATAGGGTTAGGTCCGTTAGGTGGCTAATGGTGTGTTGTGTCATCTGCTGGCAGACGACAAAGAAGCAAAGGTCTTTGCCGTCTGCCAGCAAACGGCAAAGTGTCCAAATAGGCCAGCCCAGGTGCGCGTGTTGTGACGTCTGTTGGCAGACGGCAAAGACCTTTGCTTCTTTGTCGTCTGCCAGCAGACGTTAATGTGTCCAAATAGGCCAGCCCAGGTGCCCCTAGGTTGCACAGGTAGCTGCCACGTGGCAGCTTTGCCGTCCGCTGGCAGACGGCAAACTTCTTTGTCGTCCTCTAGTTAGTTAAATTAAACGTTTGTCGTCTGCACGCCTTTGCCGTCTACCGTTTTGCTCTTTGTCGTCTGCTAGCAGACGACAAAGAGGGGGGCCGTTAGGGTTTGCTAGTTAGTGGGCCAACCTCCCTCTTTGTTGTCTGCTAGCGGACGATTTGTCGTCCGCTAGTAGACGGCAAAGAAGTGGCTGATGGCAAATATGATCTTTGCCATCAGCCAGCTCTTTGCCGTCTGTTTTTTGGAAGCTGACGGCAAAACCATCCTTTGTCGTCTGCTAGCAGACGACAAAGAAGTGGCTGATAGTAAATCTTCTGATTCCAGTAGTGAGTCATCCTCAAGTTGCTTTCCACTCAAATCCTTATTCCACCATAGCCAAGTCTATGAGAGAGAGTTGAGTGTTGGGGAGACTATCATTTGAAGAATAAGAGCAAGGAGTTCATCATCAACACACCGTATATTACCTTTTGGAGAGTGGTGTCTCCTAGATTGGTTAGGTGTCGCTTGGGAGCCTCCGACAAGATGTGGAGTTGAACCAAGAAGTTTGTAAGGGCAAGGAGATTGCCTACTTCGTGAAGATCTACTCGGGTGAGGCAAGTCCTTCATGGGTGATGGCCATGGTGGGATAGACAAGGTTGCTTTCCGTGGACCCTTCATGGGTGGAGCCCCTCGTGGACTCGCGCAGCCGTTACCCTTTGTGGGTTGGAGTCTCCATCAACGTGGATGTACGATAGCACCACCTATCGGAACCACGCCAAAAATTATACATGTCTCCATTGCGTTTGCACACTCCAATCCCATCCCTTTACATTCTTGCACTTGCATGCTTTACTCTTTCTGCTGCTCATACTCTTGCCATGCATGTGTAAAATGTATTGTGTGCCTATTAACATGTGCTAAAGTCAACCTTAACTTGAAGAAATTAAAAACTGCTACTTTTACTTGTTAAGGGTCTAATCACCCCCCCGACCCCTCTTCTTGTTTCCTTCAATTGGTATTAGAGCTTTGGTCTCCATTCCCTCGGTTAAACCACCGTTGGAGGAAGATGGATGAGTCTACGTTCGGGAGTATTAGACATAGAGTGCTTATTCTTGATGGGGAGTTTTATGGTTCTTGGGAAAATGAGATGCTTGAGATTTTCAATTAATATAATTTGAGCAAGTATATTCTTAGCCCTTATGTGGCTCCCATTGATTCGTTACATCCTACCCCCGATGAGTGTCTTGACATGGTTCGTAATCTTAGGACTGTCGATCTTATCATTAGATGATTGCCTAGAAATGTGCTTGTTTGCTTGCAAAACTTTGAATGTGCATATACTATATGGAATTATCTTGAGGAACGCTTTTCAAATTATACTTTGGAAAATCTGGATGAAATTCTTCAAAAGTCCATTGATTTCCATAAAATGAAGCCTAGTCATCCCAAGTTTGATGAATGTCTATTTGAGCTTCGTGATCTTATGCGTGTTAAGAGTGATGTTGGAAATATTAGTAGCATCATCACGGAAACCATTAGAATTCATAAACTTGCACATTGTCATGGTCATAAACCTAACGAATCACTTGAACTAGGTGATGACTACACGCATGACGATGATGATGATATCGAGCATGGCTGTTATGATGAGGATGAAGAATTTGACATTGAATGTGAGAAGACTATGAGGAATCTTAGTCTCATGGCGAATCTTCGAAGTTACATATCAGGAGGAAAAGAGGGATTCTTGATAGTGGATGTACCGATCACATGACCGGAGATAAAGACATGTTCCGTGAGCTTGCCAAAAATGATGGTCCACGCAAGTATGTGACTTTTGGAGACAACTCCAAGGGTAAGGTACTTGGCCCTGGTAAGGTGGCCATATCCAATGGTAGCTCTATTCAAAATGTTATGCTCATTGAATCGCTTGGTTACAATCTTCTTTCCGTATCTAGACTAGCCGATGTTGGTTTCAATGTTCTATTCACTGAAGTAGATTGCCAAGTGTTTCGTCGAGATAATCATAATATGGTCTTTACCGGTATTTGTAAATGTGATATATACATTGTTGATTTCACTAAGAGAGCCCAACCTCGTACTTGATTAGTTGCTAAATCTTCTAAAGGTTGGTTATGGCATGGAAAGTTAGGACATGTTGGCATGCGAAATCTTGATAAACTTATCAAAAGTGATCATATCCTTGGTGTTAAAGATGTTATATTTGACAAGGATAGACTTTGTAGTGCTTGCCAAGCAGGAAAACGGGGTGGAGGAAGTCATCCCGTGAAGAACATCATGACCACGAGAAGACCACTTGAGCTACTTCACATGGACCTCTTCAGTCCCAATGCTTACAAGAGTCTTGGTGGTAACTCTTCGGGTTTGGTCATTGTTGATGATTTTTCTAGATTTATGTGGGTGTTCTTTCTTGATGACAAATCACAGGTCCAAAAGATCTTCTAGAACTTCGCTAAGAAGGCCCAAAATCAATTTGAAGTGAACATCAAGAAGGTTCAAAGCGATAATGGAACAGAGTTCAAGAACGCAATGTGGATACCTTTCTTGACAAACAAGGCATTTCACATGAGTTCTCGGCTATGTACACACCTCAACAAAATAGAGTTGTTGAGAGGAAGAACCAGACTATTACTGAGATGGCGAGAACGATGCTTGATGAATACAAGACGCCAAGACACTTTTGGGCGGAAGCGGTTGAGACAGCTTGTCATGCTACGAATCGACTATATCTTCACAAGATTCTCGGCAACGGCATACGAGCTACTCACTGGTAACAAACCCCAAGTTGGATACTTTCAAGTTTTTGTCTCAAAGTGCTACATTCTTGATAAGCATCGTCGTTCAAAATTTGCTCCTAAATCTCATGAAGGTTTTCTACTCGGTTATGGCTCAAACTCTCACACTTACCGTATCTACTACAATTTCACCCGAAAGGTTGAAGAGACGGTAGATGTGAAGTTTGATGAATCTAACGGCTCGCAGCTAGAGCAACTGCCAATTGATGTAGGAGACAAAGACCCCTCGGAAGCAATTTAGGATTTATCTATCGGCAATATTCATCCAACAGAGGTGAAGGAGAGTACTTCGTCCATTCAAGTGGAAGCCTCAACTTCACATAAAGGTGAACCACAAGGTGACATGGAGGCATCCACAAGTGGAACATGTCAAAACGAAGGGAATGAGGAAGTACAACAAGATGACCCACCTGGACCTCCTTCTCCACCTCCACAAGCGAACGACAACGCCAACAACAATGAAGAAGATGATGATGAGGATGTTCCGCCACAACCCAAGCAAAAGCTCTCACGAGTTACAGCAAGAGTCTCAAAGAATCATCCCGTTGAACAAATCCTCGATGACATCAACAACGGGAGAATCACTCGCTCTAAAACTTGTTTGGCTAACTTTTGTGAACATTACTCATTCATTTGTAGCATTGAACCTATGAAGGTAGAAGAAGCCCTTGAGGACCCGGATTGGATAAATGCTATGCACGAAGAGCTACACAACTTTGAACGAAACCAAGTGTGGACATTGGTTGAGAAGCCCAACGATGATCAAAATGTCATTGGAACCAAGTGGGTGTTCCAGAATAAGCAAGATAAGGATGGACAAGTTGTGCGCAATAAGGCCCGTCTTGTTGCTCAAGGCTACACTCAAGTCAAAGGTATGGACTACAGTGAGACATATGCCCCCGTTGCTAGACTTGAGTCCATTCGCATTTTACTTGTTTATGCCAATCATCATGATATCACCTTATACAAAATGGATATTAAAAGTGCTTTTCTAAATGGTGAAATTGAGGAGGAAGTTTATGTTAAACAACCTCCCAACTTTGTTAATCCCAAGAAGCCTAATCATGTCTACAAACTTCACAAAGCTCTTTATGGTCTTAAACAAGCCCCTAGAGCTTGGTATAAATGCTTGGCCAAGTTTCTTATTGAAAAAGACTTTGATCGGGAAAATTGATTATACTCTTTTTACTAAAAGGGTTAATGGAGAATTTTTTGTGTGCCAAATCAATGTTGATGATATCATATTTGGTTATACAACCCTCACTTTAGTGAAAAGTTTGGAAGGCTAATGTCGGAAAAGTTCGAGATGTGTATGATGAGTGAACTCAAATTTTTCCTTGGCAAATCAATCAAACAAAGGAAGGAACCTTTGTTTCACAAACAAAGAGGATCTCTTCAAGAAGTTCAACATGCAAGAAAGCAAAGGTATGAAAACACCCATGCCTACTAGTGGACATCTTGACTTGACTAAGGATGGCGACCCGGTTGACCAAAAGGTTTACCGATCTATGATTGGTTCATTATTCTATCTTTGTGCCTCCTATCCCGATATTATGCTAAGTGTGTGCATGGTGCACGATATCAAGTTGCTCCTAAAGAATGTCGTCTTAAGGCCGTGAAAAGAATAGTGAGATATTTGATCCATGCACCAAACTTTGGCATTTGGTACCCTAAGAGGTCATCTTTTGATCTTGTTGGCTATTCCGACTCGGACTATGCCGGTGACAAGGTTGATAGGAAGTCCACTTTGGGTACATGTCGATTTCTTGGTAGATCCCTTGTCTCTTGGTCCTCTAAGAAACACAATTCAGTATCTCTATCTACCGCCGAAGCGGAATACATTGTCGCGGGATCATGTTGTGCTCAATTACTTTGGATGACCCAAACTCTTAAAGATTATGGGATAGATGTGAGACATGTTCCATTGCTATGTGACAATGAGAGTGCTATTAAGATTGCACACAATCCCGTGCAATATTCTCGAACTAAGCATATAGAAGTTCGTCACCATTTCATTCGTGATCATGTTGCTAAAGGAGATATTAATCTTAAGCATGTTTGTACTGATAAGCAATTGGTGGATATATTCACTAAACCGCTTGATGAAAATATATTTTGTTGTTTGAGGAGTGAGTTGAACGTCATTGATGCCTCAAATTTGGAATAGAAATTCCATTTGGATACATGCAAGGCATGAGCCTATGTGACTAATCCTTGATATTTCTCTTATGATGATGATCATTTGTCTTGGATATATTTGCACCCTTGTATGTTATCTAGCCCTTGTAGGTACTTGGATGTGCCTCAATCTACGAGACTGCAAATCACTCACAACATGAGCGATTTCTACATCACCAAGTATCTATACTATGGTTGTTGAGATCAAGGAACAAGACTACACTCAACATATCCTTTGAGAATATTTATATGATGAATTTCACTCTTGTCAATTTGGATACACAAGAGTTATTCCTTGCAAGCTAACCCGTGTAGGAAGATGAGCTTCAAAATCAAAAAGGATGCTCCCAACTCTTGATGGACCACATCAACGTTGAGCATCCACCGCAAGCTCAACTACATGACCAAGTTCAACAACAAACCCAAGGTATGTATGTTCCATCTTAGAGAAGATGTGACGTCCGGATAATTAAGCTACAGCAACCCTCTGCTAATGATGTCACGTCACTTCGATTACCGTTGCTAATCTCGCGTTAGTTCGAAACCGATTCAAATTCAAATTCAAAATCAAGCAAACAATAAAAGTTTTCAAATATTAAAACTAAAAATGTTCGGAGTGAACCAAATATTGCATAGATAATTATGGTGGAGAAACCACACATTTATAAAATGTTTAGGTACTATAAGATGAATAAAACAGTAGTTGAAACAATTAAATAATTGCTTTTGATATTTTACAAAATACTAATCTATTTGAAATAGTAAACTTTTTGTGGTAGTGGGTGATCATGAGACACTAAATTAGGAATTCACTTTGTGGAAATAAAACAAAATTAGTGCCAAGAAATAAAAGAAAACAGTAAAAGAAAATAAACAAAATATAAAAGGAAAGCAAACAAAAAACAGAAAAAGGAGAAAACCCCTCCCTGCTGGGCCGTGGCCCAGCAGGCCACCAAGCCGTCAGGCCGGCCCACCCGCGCGCCTCTGGCCTACTTAGGCCGGCCTCCCCCCGACTAACCCTAACCCTCACCCGATCCCCACTCCCCCACGTCCCACTACTCCCTCTGCCTCCCTCCCCGATCCAAATCGGGATCGGGGGCACCAAGCCCGCCGCGACCCCTCGACCTTGCCTCTGCCCACAACAGCAGTCGGCGCCCCCGTCGCTCGACGCCGGCGCCCATCGCCCCGCCGGCGCCCTGCCACCTCGTCGCCCCGTCCACGACCGCGCCGTCGCTGGACCCCGCCCGGAGCTACCTCGAGCCCCATCATCGGCCGCCGCCCCCGACGCCGCGCTCCTCCGCCCCCGCCTCTCCCTTGTCGGCCTACGTCAAGCCACACCGCTCGGATCGACCGTCGCTGCCGACCGGGACGACCACGCCGGATGCCATCGCCGTTCCTCCCCTGCGTCGTCGTCGATCCGCGCCACCGCGACCTCCCCGGCCTCCCCGAGCTGCTCCTCGACCCCCACTGTGAGTCGCCGCGCCGGTTGCGCTCCTCCCCTCCTAATCGCCCCTAGACGCCCAAGCCATCGTAGCCGAACCTCTCGCCCACGCATGGCCTCGCCTCCCTCTGCTGCTGCTCACCCGTCGTTGCTCGCGGCTGGCCTCGCCTAGTTCCGCATCTGCCGTGCCCCAGCCTGCCCCGGCGTGCCTGCGCCTCGTCGGCGTTGCTCCTATCCGGGGCCATGCCCTGCTCCCCCGTCGCGCTGTGCGCTCGTCGCAGGCGCTCCTCTGTGAGCGGCCGCGCGTTGCCAAGCCATGGCTGCTTATGCCACCGCCACTGGGGCCAACCCCCAAAAAAATGAATAACCAAAATAAATAAATAAAATAGGATAAATAGTTAATTAATTATTTGGACAATTAACCTAATTAATTGGTTTAGCTAGCCTAACAGAACATGACAGTGGAACCCCCTAGTTAAACTAAACTCTTGAACTTAACCCTAGACAATGACATGTGGGGCCCCCGTGAACTGTTCATTTGGATAAGGCTCACACAGTCAGCCGTTGACTTTGACTCTAGGCCCATTGTCAGCCTCACGTGCAAAAGTGTGGGTACACTTTCTGGTACCTGTAGGCCGTAGCATTTAGATATTAAAAATGGTTTTCGAATTAAGGTAATTCCAGTAATTCCAAAAATTCAATTAAACTTTAGAAAATCATATAAATTAAACCGTAAGTCGGATGAAAATACTTTGTACATGAAAGTTGCTCAGAACGACGAGACGAATCCGGATATGCAGCTTGTTCGTCCGCCACACATCCCTAGCATAGCAAACACGCAACTTTCCCCCTCCGGTTCATCTGTCCGAAAACGCGAAACACCGGGAATACTTTCCCGGATATTTCCCCCCTTCGTCGGTATCACCTCGCACTGCGTTAGGGCACACCTAGCACAACGTATTGACATGTTATGCTTTGATTGCTCTGTTATTTATTGTGTTCCCATCTGTTACTTCTTTCCGTTAGACCCCGAGACCGCTGCCGGTACCCCTGTGATCGACTACATCGACGACGAACCCTTCTTGCCAGAGCAACCAGGCAAGCCCCCCCCTTGATCACCAGATATCGCCTATTCCTTCTCTATATTGCTTGCATTAGAGTAGTGTAGCATGTTACTGCTTTCGGTTAATCCTATACTGATGCATAGCCTGTCATTGTTGCTATAGTTGTTACCCTTACCTGCTATCCTACTGCTTAGTATAGGATGCTAGTGTTCCATCAGTGGCCCTACACTCTTGTCCGTCTGCCATGCTATACTACTGGGCCGTGATCACTTCGGGAGGTGATCATGGGTATATACTATATACTTTATATACATGACACATGTGGTGACTAAAGTCGGGTCAGCTCGTTGACTACCCGTAAGTGATTCTGATGAGGGGGCTGAAAGGACAGGTGGCTCCATCCCGGTAGAGGTGGGCCTGGGTTCCTGACGGCCCCCGACTGTTACTTTGTGGCGGAGCGACAGGGCAGGTTGAGACCACCTAGGAGAGAGGTGGGCCTGGCCCTGGTCGGCGTTCGCGGATACTTAACACGCTTAACGAGATCTTGGTATTTGATCTGAGTCTGGCCATTTGGTCTATACGCACTAACCAACTACGCGGGAACAGTTATGGGCACTCGGCGTCGTGGTATCAGCCGAAGCTCTTTTTGACGTCAGCGACTGAGTGGCGCGCGTCGCATTGGACCGTAAGCTCGCACTTGCATTAAGGGGGCTAGGTCTGCTTCCGGCCGCGTACGCAACGTGCAGGTGTGCAATGGGCGATGGGCCCAGACCCCTGCGCGCATAGGATTTAGACCGGCGTGCTCACCTCTCTGTTGAGCCTAGGTGGGGCTGCGACGTGTTGATCTTCCGAGGCCGGGCATGACCCAGGAAAGTGTGTCCGGCCAAAGGGGATCGAGCGTGTTGGGTTATGTGGTGCACCCCTGCAGGGAAGTTTATCTATTCGAATAGCCGTGTCCCTCGGTAAAAGGATGACCCGGAGTTGTACCTTGACCTTATGACAACTAGAACTGGATACTTAATAAAACACACCCTTCCAAGTGCCAGATGTAACCCAGTGATCGCTCTCTAATAGGGCGACGAGGAGGGGATCACCGGGTAGGATTATGCTATGCTACTTGGTGAACTTACCATCTACTTTTTTCTACATGCTGCAAGATGGAGGTGGCCTGAAGCGTAGTCTTCGGCAGGATTAGCTATCCCCCTCTTATTCTGGCATTCTGTAGTTCAGTCCACCGATATGGCCCTTTACACATATACCCATGCATATGTAGTGTAGCTCCTTGCTTGCGAGTACTTTGGATGAGTACTCACGGTTGCTTTTCTCCCTCTTTTCCCCCTTTCCCTTCTACCTGGTTGTCGCAACCAGATGCTGGAGCCCAGGAGCCAGACGCCACCGTCGACGACGACTCTTACTACACTGGAGGTGCCTACTACTACGTGCAGGCCGCTGACGACGACCAGGAGTAGCTGGGAGGATCCCAGGCAGGAGGTCTGCGCCTCTTTCGATCTGTATCCCAGTTTGTGCTAGCCTTCTTAAGGCAAACTTGTTTAACTTATGTCTGTACTCAGATATTGTTGCTTCCGCTGACTCGTCTATGATCGAGCACTTGTATTCGAGCCCTCGAGGCCCCTGGCTTGTATTATGATGCTTGTATGACTTATTTATGTTTTAGAGTTGTGTTGTGATATCTTCCCGTGAGTCCCTGATCTTGATCGTACACGTTTGTGTGCATGATTAGTGTATGATTGAATCGGGGGCGTCACAAGTTGGTATCAGAGCCGACTGCCTGTAGGAATCCCCCTTCCATACTCCTTGGCCGAAGTCGAGTCTAAACATTGCAAAACTTTTACTAACATGGCTGTGCGGCCCATGGGCCCACGTCGCCATTGGGTGGTATTAGGATCTTTTACTCCTCGATCTTTACTCCGGCATTCTGAACTCTCTTCTATTCGGGTTAAACAATTTTTACTAAAATCTAACTTTAGGTTCTCGAAAATACTTTCTCCCGGAGAGCCCCTTCAGTCCAGATGATCGCCGGCCGCACCAGAAGATTTCGAAGATACTCTCTGATATTCTCTCGAGACCTTGTGCCCGTTGCTTTTGCAATTCCCTTCCACCGAAATATCCCTATGGATAAATACTTACACCTGTCGTGCTTACTTTTATTCCCAGTCGATCTTGTTATTACAAGATACCCCGAGAATATTTTGTGCCTATTGCCTTGCAGTTTTTGCCACCTGAATACCCCTAAGAATAATTTCTCGCACTTCCGAGTATCCGCTCATCCCCAGTTGTTCAGGTGTTTCACAAAAGTCTTTGAAATACTATTCAATCCTCCGAAAATCCTTAGCAGCTTTATTGCTCTACAAATACTTGTCTACTTGCATTATGGATGCTTCCCATATATCTGGCAATATTCATTAGTCTCCTTTGACATAGTCATTTTGATCCTGTTGATTCAACATGAGTGCGAATGCACGCAATCATCGGTTGATCCTTTTAAATTATCTATCCGGCTCAGATGTCATTTTGAACATGAGCTGGTTCTCAACCAATCCAATTGCCGTCGATTGTACCCCTAAGACTATTCAACTTATCCATCCCTAATCAGAACATTGCTTCTGATCCCTTGATTTGAAAATCATAATTCCTTTGCATTTGAGCTATGGATTAGTCAGTTGTTTCTATAATCCAATGCCTTTGCATTGTTAATTCCTTCTGATTGAGTACTGATACTCACATCAGATTCCTTGTGGTCCGCGAGACCAATTGCTTGGTTATTATCCGACGGTGTCCTTCATATCCAATAACCTTGTCAGTTCTTCCCCTGATATATAATGCTTTTTGTAAATTGTATCCTCTGTTTTTGTTAACCATGCTCTGCATTCAAGCTTGAGTTATATTACTCTCGAAGTTTGTGGTATATGTTCCTAAGAGGCCCCGATGGGTTGGACATATGCTTTCTCTAATCTGTGTGAACCCGGAAACTACTACGGGTCATACTCCACTGGTGTTATGTCAGATAAAATTTCAACACACAACTTTGTTGAAGGCGAGAAGTGAATGAAAGGTTATGCATTAAAGAAGTGGGAGTCGACCTTGAACTTTGTGTTCATGCCCATGGACACGATGTAAATCTTATCATGGAAGCTTCTCGTAAAATAGTTACCCCCTTGTTATAAGTTCTTGTATCCGTGGTTTGATCATTTACAAATGTGGTTCTGACCATACGGTTCCCCTTGATTCAATTTCTCAGACAAGTTAAACCACTTGTCCTCTGCAGATCATTGCACCTGTCCAACCTTTACTTTGATCTATCGTCGAGTATTACCCCATGGTATCTCGAGATAAACACAAAACATCATAACTTCTTATGAGTTCTTCATCAAGTACTACATTCTCACTGATTCCAATTTTTCACGAGCTCTCAGTTATTAAACACTCAAAGACACCGATAACTGAACCGAGTCCGCACTACGGTTCAACAACTTTAGTAATCTTATTTACTTACGAGTTTGTACCCAAACACGTCATTCCTAGCCTGATTGGCTATATCATTATCGTGCTAAATTTTAAACCGTGCCACCCGGTCCTTCTTCCCGGAGCACAACTTTCGATGGTGAGCAAAGCTTACGTCGATCTTCCCCGTAATACCATTTCACCTTGAGCAGCAAGCTTGATTTCGAATTTGTGTCATACCCGTGGTTCCAATATCCTTTCGCTTCATCATTCCTTTGACTTGATGTCATCGCCAATCGATTACATCTTCATGAAATCTCTCGACAAATGTGTCGTGATCATCATCGGCATTCAGAGCTCTTCCTGTATATCAATTGAGTTCATGATGAGAAATACCATCCTTGCCCTCGATGATTTGTGTTGTCATCGACCACTTATTGACTTCCCTCCAACACAAACTTGTTCGTGTTTTGTGTTATACCTTGAGTTCCTTGCTACCCAGCATCTGTTCTTCTTTACCTTGGAGTATTACCATCTTTTATGTCAAGAATGTCATGGGAATTTCACCACCTCTTAAGAATACTTGATATAGTAATACTTCTCGTCATCTCCGTTCATTTCTTGGTCCCCGTGTTGTTTCTAATTGGAATACCGGCAATTGAACTTTGATGTGTGAGTTCAAAACTTCTAGCAACCCTATTGCTTTGAAGTGAATGGTCGATAGTTTCCTTCTAATTCTTTTGTTCATTAAGTCACCATTCTAACATTGATCGTGCAACCCAACCCATATTTTGGGCGCACCTTTCAACCAATGTTTAATTGTGTATGTTTTCCTCGAGCATACTTCATTATATCATTTGATCTGACAAATGCTATCTCCTTATCCACATAATTGTGGAGATGCATCTTTTTGGATACCTCGTTGAATTATCGCTGAGTCCATCAACCACTTCCTCATCCTCTCATTGGTTTAATGATGAACTATTGTTTCAGGAACCCGCTCCCATAAGTTCATTTCCCGAGAATCTTACAATGCCATTTCGTCTGTTTGTGTTGCACCTTTTCTTCTCGGACATCCTGAGTCTGAGGTATCATGACACCAATCGGATCTGAATCTCGGTCAGATATGATGGTTGGGACAACTTTCCAGGAGTTATGATGTTGGTTCTTAGATGACCCAGTAATATGATGTCATGCCTAGCACCCCCCCTGGCTGGAGGACCTATCATTATAATTTCTTTTGCAAGGATAACCATTCTTCCTGGAGGAAATTGTAGGACTTATTTTATAAGTTGCTCCTAATGGATCATTTGTGTATCCAAAGTCTTGCCCTTGATTGAAACACCATATCATTGCTACCTCGAAGCATGACTATGATACCCTTCTCATCAACAAGAACATTGGAGGCGCGATGCTAAAAGTTTCTTGGTCAGTTATCCAAACACCATTGTATGGGTAACATCTTGATTAATCCTTGCCTCTTTATCTGAATGGTTGGGTACTGGCTCTCCTACCCTGTATGCCATGTTCTGCTTGTCCATGGGAGGGATATACTCCTAATAATTGTGTGTAATCACAATTTTCGTTTCCATTGTTCTGTTTAATCTGATAATCACGTTTTCCTTTCCATTCTTTTGTTTAGCCTTTCCTGTAACCAGACTTAACTGAGCAGAGATAATTCCCTGCTTAGGTAAGCACCTTGTTGTACCTCTGTCTGTAAGACCCTGCTACTATTGTTGATGACATTCCGGTAACCACCGATGGACGAGAACTTTGCCTATTGGTCCGCCTCGTTCAACGAGCAGGAGAATGGTTCTCTTCGTCCCTCGCCCTTGGTACCGACGTTGTTGCCGACATAACTGACGGGCTACCCTCTGACATGCCTTGCTATCATGACCGTGCAAGATGTCACCACTCCTTCTACCTTTATCCCGTATGGTGGGCCCATAACCCACAGTTCCACAGGATCGAAACCTGACTCTCCTGTACACCCCTGTTTCTAAAGTTATCCCTCACGCTTGGTTTCGTATGAAAGATCACGAGCCACCTTCCTAGTGATCTATTCTGGTACCAGGCGCAATACTTATTCCCATTGTTCTGAACCCCTTTCACCCTCTGTTTCAGGCAACGGACGGTTGCCTACCCGCTTGGAGCTTCTTGTTGCCCATCCTCACCTTGCTCTCGATAACTTTCTTGAATTTCAACTTGAGAGATTCCTCTATGCCACGTTCACTGAGATAGCCCCCAGGTACCTAACATATGTTGAGCTCCGTCCTTCCCGAGTTTTCCCCCTTAGCTTCCCGTAAGTACGATGGAGATCCTGAAGGAGGAATGACGACTTCATCAGGATAACCTGAAGCAGACAAATGAAGACTTCAATGTAATGGATCGACCTCTTCGAGAAGAGCAACCAACACCGAGAAGACCCGTTAGAATTTCATAACCAAATCCCTTTCCCCTTACTCCCGCTCCTAAATCTCGGGACGAGATTTCTTGTAGTGAAGGAGAATTGTGACGCCCGGATAATTAAGCTACAGCAACCCTCTGCTAATGATGTCACGTCACTTCGATTACCGTTGCTAATATCGCGTTAGTTCGAAACCGATTCAAATTCAAATTCAAAATCAAGCAAACAATAAAAGTTTTCAAATATTAAAACTAAAAATGTTCGGAGTGAACCAAATATTGCATAGATAATTATGGTGGAGAAACCACACATTTATAAAATGTTTAGGTACTATAAGATGAATAAAACATTAGTTGAAACAATTAAATAATTGCTTTTGATATTTTACAAAATACTAATCTATTTGAAATAGTAAACTTTTTGTGGTGGTGGGTGATCATGAGACACTAAATTAGGAATTCACTTTGTGGAAATAAAACAAAATTAGTGCCAAGAAATAAAAGAAAACAGTAAAAGAAAATAAACAAAATATAAAAGGAAAGCAAACAAAAAACAGAAAAGGAGAAAACCCCTCCCTGCTGGGCCGTGGCCCAGCAGGCCACCAAGCTGTCAGGCCGGCCCACCAGCGCGCCTCTGGCCTACTTAGGCCGGCCTCCCCCCGACTAACCCTAACCCTCACCCGATCCCCACTCCCCCACGTCCCACTACTCCCTCTGCCTCCCTCCCCGATCCAAATCGGGATAGGGGGCACCAAGCCCGCCGCCCCGCCGTGACCCCTCGACCTTGCCTCTGCCCACAACAGCAGTCGGCGCCCCCGTCGCTCGACGCCGGTGCCCTGCCACCTCGTCGCCCCGTCCACGACCGCGCCGTCGCTGGACCCCGCCCGGAGCTACCTCGAGCCCCGTCATCGGCCGCCGCCCCCGACGCCGCGCTCCTCCGTCCCCGCCTCTCCCTCGTCGGCCTACGTCTAGCCACGCCGCCCGGATCGACCGTCGCCGCCGACCGGGACGACCATGCCAGACGACATCGCCACTCCTCCCCTGCGTCACCGTTGATCCGCGCCACCGCGACCTCCCCGGCCTCCCCGAGCTGCTCCTCGACCCCCACTGTGAGCCGACGCGCCGGTTGCGCTCCTCCCCTCCTAATTGCCCCTAGACGCCTAAGCCATCGTCGCCGAACCTCTCGCCCACGCATGGCCTCGCCTCCCTCTGCTGCTGCTCACCTGTCGTTGCTCACGGCTGGCCTCGCCTAGTTCCGCATCTGCCGTGCCCCAGCCTGCCCCGGCGTGCCTGCGCCTCGTCGGCGTTGCTCCTATCCGGGGCCATGCCCTGCTCCCCCGCCGCGTTGTGCGCTCGTCGCCGGCGCTCCTCTGTGAGCGGCCGCGCGTTGCCAAGCCATGGCTGCTTGTGCCACCGCCACTGGGGCCAACCCAAAAAAATGAATAACCAAAATAAATAAATAAAATATGATAAATAGTTAATTAATTATTTGGACAATTAACCTAATTAATTGGTTTAGCTAGCCTAACAGAATATGACAGTGGAACCTCCTAGTTAAACTAAACTCTTGAACTTAACCCTAGACAATGACATGTGGGGCCCCCGTGAACTGTTCATTTGGATAAGGCTCACACAGTCAGCCGTTGACTTTGACTCTAGGCCCACTGTCAGCCTCACGTGCAAAAGTGTGGGTACACTTTCTGGTACCCGTAGGCCGTAGCATTTAGATATTAAAAATGATTTTCGAATTAAGGTAATTCCAGTAATTCCAAAAATTCAGTTAAACTTTAGAAAATCATATAAATTAAACCGTAAGTCGGATGAAAATACTTTGTACATGAAAGTTGCTCAAAACAATGAGACGAATCCGGATACGCAACTTGTTCGTCCGCCACACATCCCTAGCATAGCAAACACGCAACTTTCCCCCTCCGGTTCATCTGTCCGAAAACGCGAAACACCGGGAATACTTTCCCGGATATTTCCCCCCTTCGCCGGTATCACCTCGCACTGCGTTAGGGCACACCTAGCACCGCGTATTGACATGTTATGCTTTGTGATGCTTTGATTGCTCTGTTATTTATTGTGTTCCCATCCGTTACTTCTTTCCGGTAGACCCCGAGACCGCTGCCGGTACCCCTGTGATCGACTACATCGACGACGAACCCTTCTTGCCAGAGCAACCAGGCAAGCCCCCCCCTTGATCACCAGATATCGCCTATTCCTTCTCTATACTGCTTGCATTAGAGTAGTGTAGCATGTTACTGCTTTCGGTTAATCCTATACTGATGCATAGCCTGTCATTGTTGCTATAGTTGTTACCCTTACCTGCTATCCTACTGCTTAGTATAGGATGCTAGTGTTCCATCAGTGGCCCTACACTCTTGTCCGTCTGCCATGCTATACTACTGGGCCGTGATCACTTCGGGAGGTGATCACGGGTATATACTATATACTTTATATACATGACACATGTGGTGACTAAAGTCGGGTCAGCTCGTTGAGTACCCGCAAGTGATTCTGATGAGGGGGCTGAAAGGACAGGTGGCTCCATCCCGGTAGAGGTGGGCCTGGGTTCCTGACGGCCCCCGACTGTTACTTTATGGCGGAGCGACAGGGCAGGTTCAGACCACCTAGGAGAGAGGCGGGCCTGGCCCTGGTCGGTGTTCACGGATACTTAACACGCTTAAAGTATATTTTTAGTTTATTTGGTTTTATTTTTATTTTTGCCAAAATTGTTTTAAAAAAAGAATTCTTCTCCGGACCGGGCCAACTGGGCCGAAGCCCAGCCAGCCGCGCCTCCTCGCAGCCCACTTCCCCGCGCGCGCGCCCGCAGCAGGCCACGGCCCAGCCCACCTCGCGGTCGTCTCCCTTCCCGAGCCGGAGTTCGACTCCCGCACGTCGTCGGACGCCGCTGTAGCCGCCGCGGACTCCTCCACCGCCTCGCCTTGCCCCTCCCGCAAGCCTCGCCGACCCCCTCCTTTAAATACGGAGCCGAAGCCCCGTCTCTCCTCCTCCCAAACTCGCAGCCGAGCCACCGCCGCCTCTCGCCTTGCCGCGCCGCCGCCGGAGGTCTCCTGCCGCCGCCCGCGCCGCATCGATCTGCCCAACGCTGCCGCTAGCGGCTGCTCGCTGCGCTGCACTCGCCGCCGCCCCGCGTAGCCGCGCCGCCGCCGGAGCCACCCGCGCCTTGCCCCGCCGCCGAGGATGAAGCCGTCGCCGCCGTTCGTCTTGCCGCCGTCGCCGGTAACCGCCGTTTTTTCCGGTTAGTTAGGTTTTCTTTTCAAAAAATAAACCTAGATCGGTTTTTTTATAAAACCGGTTTTTGTTTAGGTTTATTTATTTAGAGAACGTGCGTTGGTTAGGTCTTCACTGCGAACGGATTCGTTCGTTAGCGTTCTGCAGCGAACGTGCGTTCGATAGGATTTTTCTTTTTTTTCTTTTTTCGGTCAGGGACTATTCGTGATAAATTTTCTTCACGGATTAGTCCCTGTACTTCAATCGGTCACTACTTTTTGATCGCTTATCCAAATCCGACGAAACCAACGCCCACTTCTTCGTTATGATCTCCTCTATCTAGATAATCAACTTGAACATGTTTTTGAAAATTTAAAAAATTGGTTTCAAACAGATTTGAATTCAAACTTCTTTTGTGCATAACTCGAGTTTTATAACTCCGTTTGAGTTGATTCTTTTTGCAAATCGAAGCTCTTGACCTAAACTTTCTGATAAGGCCAAATTCACATAATTTTGGTACTGTTAGAAATTGTTTTCTGTTGCAAGAGTTATTTGCTTGGTTTTGATGTTTTCTGAATTGTTTTCTTCGTTCTTTCCGATCTTTTGAGTGATTGCTTATGTATGGTTACTATTGCTTGCTTACGATAGATTGACCGGAGTGTGACGAGTAGAACTATCAGGAGTTATGAGTGCGAATCGTCTTCATCAACAGTACAAGGAAAGTTCACACTTTGATCATATCCCTTTCATACCCAGTTTTTATGCATTAGTTTCAACCCTCAAACATTGCATGGTTAGGAATTGATAACATGTGGGTATTGGGAAGTAGTTGATGAGGTAGGAACCTATTGTCCTGCATTCAAACCTTGGGAGTTACTTCTACGTTATGCTTATACTGCTATGCTATGCTCGTAGACGTGGATTGGGTTTGAGCGTATCCATGACAGATGTGAGATTATTATTTAATGGATAACTTAAGGTGGTTACTTTAATACACATCTGGGTGGATTGGTTGGGGCACCCTGGAGCACCGAGTGGTTTGCCCGGGCACCTGGAGAACCCAGTGCTTGCCCAAGGGGATCCCGGAGGACCCGTGTGATCACCCTATGGAATGCCACCCAGGCTCAAAGGGATCATAAGATTATTCATGCTAGAAACTTCCCTGTGCAGCCACAAGCTATTATGGGCTCTAGCATAGTTGAGTATGTTGCATGACCTCTTCCAGTGGTAGGCTAGCAGATGTAGGGGGTGTAGGTTGGTACTGTCTACCCAGGGTTAGAGTTAATGCTTCTGAAAGACTGTGTCTCGGTCATCCGTTTCTCAAACACCATGTAGTGCGAGAAATCCAACGGAGGAGATCGAGTCTTGTGGGGAAAAGTGCGCAAACCTTTGCAGAGTGTACAAACTAATCATGATTAGCCGTGTCCCCGGTTATGGACATCTTGAGTATCTGGTTCTTGGATTATCATGTTGATCTCAACACTATTTACTTAATTTGATTGGGTTAATGATTATTATTTTGGGATTGAGTTGGAGGAACCTTCTCAATATTTTTCAACCAACTTTGTAGTTAAATAAAATATATTCCTTTGCAGTAGGGAAAAATTGGCTTTTCGCAAAAACACATTAACCATAGAGCCTCCACCAGCCATATATGCATGTAGTGATAGCTATTATTCAGCATTGCTCTATGGTGTGAATTTGCCAGTACGTTCAATGTACTGACCCTTTGTGGCTGCAACGTCTCATGTTGCAGGACATCTTACGACGAGTAAGTGATACGTTAGGGTTACGATTTCTACACTCAACTTTGTCATTGGTGTTGATGGGAATCCACAACCTTGTTGTTACTTCCGCTATTTGGATTGAGGTAATAGTATTTACGTTACTTTATACATGTGATTTACCTCTGTTATAAATCCTCGAGTACTGTGTGTGTCAGCATACCGATCCAGGGATGACACTTAAGCACAGAGACTTAACCGTCTGAGGTCGGGTCGCTACAGGGGGAGAGAGCCCCCCTCCTTCTTCTTATTCCCTGACCTACCCCCTAGATGGGAGGAGGGTTTCCCCCTCTGGTCCTTGGCCTCCACGGAGGCGGAGAGGCGGGAGATGATAACCCACAAGCATAGGGGATCGCAACAGTTTTCGAGGGTAGAGTATTCAACCCAAATTTATTGATTCGACACAAGGGGAGCCAAAGAATATTATCAAGTATTAGCAGTTGAGTTGTCAATTCAACCACACCTGGATAACTTAGTATCTGCAGCAAAGTATTTAGTAGCAAAGTAATATGGAAGTAACGGTAATGGTGGCAACGAAAAAGTAAATAAGCGAAGAACAATATATGCAAAGCTCGTAGGCATTGGATCGGTGATGGAGAATTATGCCGGATGCGATTATTCATGCAACAGTTATAACATAGGGTGACACAGAACTAGCTCCAATTCATCAATGTAATGTAGGCATGTATTCCGAATATAGTCATACGTGCTTATGGAAAAGAACTTGCATGACATCTTTTGTCCTACCCTCCCGTGGCAGCGGGGTCCTAATGGAAACTAAGGGATATTAAGGCCTCCTTTTAATAGAGTACTGGACCAAAGCATTAACACATAGTGAATACATGAACTCCTCAGACTACGGTCATCACCGGGAGTGGTCCCGATTATTGTCACTTCGGGTTGCCGGATCATAACACATAGTAGGTGACTATAGACTTGCAAGATAGGATCAAGAACTCACATATATTCATGAAAACATAATAGGTTCAGATCTAAAATCATGGCACTCGGGCCCTAGTGACAAGCATTAAGCATAGCAAAGTCATAGTGATACGTCTCCAACGTATCTATAATTTTTGATTGTTCCATGCTATTATATTATCTGTTTTGGATGTTTATGGGCTTTATTAAACACTTTTATATTATTTTTGGGACTAACCTATTGACCCAGAGCCCAGTGCCAGTTCCTGTTTTTTTTCCTTGTTTTAGTGTTTCGAAGAAAAGGAATAGCAAACGGAGTCGAAATGGAATGAAACCTTCTGGAGAAGTTATTTTTGGAAAGAAAGCAATCCGATAGACTTGGAGTGCACGTCAGGAAAGAAACAAGGGAGGCACGAGGCAGGGGGCGCGCTCACCCCCCTGGGCGCGCCCTCCACCCTTGTGGGCCCCTCGTGGCTCCCCTGACGTATTTCTTCCTCCTATATATACCCATATACCCTAAAACGATCGGAGAACAAAATAGATCGGGAGTTCCGCCGCCGCAAGCCTCTGTAGCCACCAAAAACCAATCGGGACCCTGTTCCGGCACCCTGCCGGAGGGGGGAACCCTCACCGGTGGCCATCTTCATCATCCCAGCGATCTCCATGACGAGGAGGGAGTAGTTCACCCTCGGGGCTGAGGGTATGTACCAGTAGCTATGTGTTTGATCTCTCTCTCTCTCGTGTTCTTGATTTGGCATGATCTTGATGTATCGCGAGCTTTGCTATTATAGTTGGATCTTATGTTTCTTCTCCCCCTCTACTCTCTTGTAATGGACTGAGTTTTCCCTTTGAAGTAATCTTATCGGATTGAGTCTTTAATGATTTGAGAACACTTGATGTATGTCTTGCCGTGCGTATCTGTGGTGACAATGGGATATCACATGATTCACTTGATGTATGTTTTGGTGATCAACTTGCGGGTTCTTTCCATGAACCTATGCATAGGGGTTGGCACACGTTTTCGTTTTGATTCTCCAGTAGAAACTTTGGGGCACTCTTTGAGGTTCTATGTGTTGGTTGAATAGATGAATCTGAGATTGTGTGATGCATATCGTATAATCATTCCCACGGATACTTGAGGTGACATTGGAGTATCTAGGTGACATTAGGGTTTTGGTTGATTTGTTTCTTAAGGTGTTATTCTAGTACGAACTCTAGGGCTGTTTGTGACACTTATAGGAATAGCCCAACGGATTGATTGGAAAGAATAACTTTGAGGTGGTTTCGTACCCTACCATAATCTCTTCGTTTGTTTTCCGCTATTAGTGACTTTGGAGTGACTCTTTGTTGCATGTTGAGGGATAGTTATATGATCCAATTATGTTATTATTGTTGAGAGAACTTGCACTAGTGAAAGTATGAACCCTAAGCCTTGTTTCCTAGCATTGCAATACCGTTTACACTCACTTTTATCGCTTGCTACCTTGCTGTTTTTATATTTTCAGATTACAAAAACCTATATCTACCATCCATATTGCACTTGTACCACCATCTCTTCGCCGAACTAGTGCACCTATACAATTTACCATTGTATTGGGTGTGTTGGGGACACAAGAGACTCTTTGTTATTTGGTTGCATGGTTGTTTGAGAGAGACCATCTTCATCCTACGCCTCCCACGGATTGATAAACCTTAGGTCATCCACTTGAGGGAAATTTGCTGCTGTCCTACAAACCTCTGCACTTGGAGGCCCAACAACGTCTACAAGAAGAAGGTTGCGTAGTAGACATCAAGCAGTTTCTGGCGCCGTTGCCGGGGAGGTGAGTGCTTGAAGGTATATCTTTAGATCTTGCAATAGAATCTTTTTTGTTTCTTGTTTTATCACTAGTTTAGTTTATAAAAGAAAACTACCAAAAAAATGGAATTGAGTTTGTCTCATACGCTTCATCTTTTTAATATCTTTCGTGAGTATGATGGAAAGGAAAATTGTGCCAAAGTGTTAGAAGAAGAATGTATTAAAATGTTTGGCTCTAAATCTTTGAATGATGAGCATGATTGCAATGTTGTTAGTATGAACTCCTTGAATATCCATGGTACTAATGATGATTGCACTAGTTATGATGAAAATGTCTCCTATAAACAAGTCAATTTTTGTGGAGTGCATTGGGTTTGCAAGTACACACCAAATAGGGAAGATAGATATTGCAAGAGGCATAAGCATTTAGAAACTAAATTGTTGCAAGAAAGGCTAGATGTTTGTGCTGAAAATTTAAATTTTCTTGGCCGTACTTGTGAACTTTGCAATGAAAGTGGTCATTTAGCTATCCGATGCAAATTGTTTCATGATCTAATCGTGTCCAAAAATTGTGATGAGTTGATTTCCTTTGCACATTATAATGAACTTAGCTTGCTTATGGGTTGCGAAGAAATGAAACATATAACTAGGCATCTTCCAGAATTTGCCCGTTATAAACTTCTTGGTTTTGATCTATAAGAAATTTATATGTATTGTGCGGTGAATTGCATTGAAAATCCTTATATTACCAATTACATAAAGAAAAGAAAAACAAATAGAGGATGAAGAGAATACTAATGAAAGGGAAGAGACTTCCCAATATTCTCCTATTATTTCTTATGATGAATCAGGTAACGAGGAGGAGCCTTCTATTCAACCAATTTCATTAATAAGGAGCTCCAAAAAGAGGATTGAACCCACACATGAGGTGAAGAAGAAGAAAAGAAAAAGGAAGAGAGGTAAAAAGATATCTCCCCCAAATAATGTTGCTCCTATTATTGTTGTGCCTCATGAAAATGAATATGATACACTTGATGATGATCTAGTTATGCCTATTGCTTGTTGTGATGATTATGATTGGGAAGATAATGATACTTCTTATGATCTTGAAAATCTTTTTGGCACTTGCTTGGAAGAATATGATAATTGCTATACTATTGGTGCTATCCATACTATTAATGATGAGAGTGATTATGCTTGTGATATGAAAAGGCCCAAGCTTGGGGATGCTATGTTTGAAGAAGATGATGTTTTTGAGAATATATTTGCTGCAATTAATGTTTGTCCCAAGCTTAGGGATGCTACGTTTAATGAAGATAATATTTTTAGCCTCCCAAGTTTTGATATGCAAAGTTGTTATGATGATAGCATGCCTCCTACTTATGATGATTATATTGATGAAAGTGGGTTTGGAAGAGTGTCAACTTTAGGAAGTAATGATCCCACTATTTTGGAGGATGTTGAATCTTATAATATTTATGAAAGTGGATTTGGTGAGGTCATGACTTTATTTAGTGATGAGTCCACTATTTCGGAAGAGGTTCCAATTGATTATGATGAGAACAAAGTTGCTACTTATGATGATTATTGTGATGAAACTTATGCTATAAAAAGTAGTGATGATTATATTTATAAAACTTGTCATGATTATGATTACCCTTTTTCTGAACATTACTCTTTTAATGTGGAAACAATTTATAGTATTCAAGTCTCTTATGATACTCCCACTATTCCGAATAAGAAGAATTTTGCTTATGTGGAGAGTAGTAAAATCTCTATGCAAGTAGATCATGAAAAGAATGATTTAGGTGCTGGTTATATTGTTGAATTCATTCATGATGCTACTGAAAATTATTATGAGGGAGGAATATATGCTTGTAGGAATTGCAATAATATCAAGTTTCCTCTCTATGTGCTTAAAATCTTAAAGTTATGCTTGTTTTACCTTCCTATGCAAGTTGATTCTTGTTCCCATAAGTTGTTTGCTCACAAAATCCCTATGCATAGGAAGTGGGTTAGACTTAAATGTGCTAGTCATATTCTTCATGATGCTCTCTTTATGTTTCAATTCTTATCTTTTATGTGAGCATCATTGAAATCATCATGCCTAGCTAGGGGCGTTAAACGTTAGCGCTTGTTGGGAGGCAACCCAATTTTATTTTAGTTTCTTGCTTTTTGGTTCTGTTTAGTAATAAATAATTCATCTAGCTTCTGTTTAGATGTTGTTTTGTGTTTTAATTAGTGTTTTTGCCAAGTAGAATCTTTGGGAAGACTTGGGTGAAGTCTTTATGATCATGCTGTAAAAAACAGAAACTTTAGCGCTCACGAGATTTGCTTAAATTTTTTACTGGAGAGTGATATTTAGTTGATTCTTTTTGCAGATTATTACTAGGCAAATTCCTCAGGTCCACCAATTAATTTAGAATTTTTGGAGTTCCAGAAGTATACGTTTGATACAGATTACTACAGACTGTTCTGTTTTTGACAGACTTTGTTTTTCGTGTGTTGTTTGCTTATTTTGATGACTCTATGGCTAGTAAAACAGTTTATAAACCATATAGAAGTTTGAATACAGTAGGTTTAACACCAATATAAATAAAGAATGAGTTCATTACAGTACCTTGAAGTGGTGTTTTGTTTTCTTTCGCTAACGGAGCTTACGAGTTTTCTGTTGAGTTTTGTGTTGTGGAGTTTTCAAGTTTTGGGTAAAGATTCGATGGACTATGGAATAAGGAGTGGCAAGAGCCTAAGCTTGGGGATGCCCAAGGCACCCCAAGGTAATATTCAAGGATAAACAAGCGTCTAAGCTTGGGGATGCCCCGGAAGGCATCCCCTCTTTCGTCTTCGTTCATCGGTAACTTTACTTGGAGCTATATTTTTATTCACCACATGATATGTGTTTTGCTTGGAGCGTCATGTCATTTTATTTTGTTTTGCTTGCTGTTTGAATAAAGTATCAAGATCTGAAATTCTTAAAATGGGAGAGTCTTCACATAGTTGCATAATTATTCGATTACTCATTGATCTTCACTTATATCTTTCAGAGTAGTTTGTTGTTTGCTCTAGTGCTTCACTTATATCCTTTTAGAGCACGGCGGTGGCTTTATTTTGAAGAAATAGATGAACTCTCATGCTTCACTTATATTATTTTGAGAGTCTTTAGAACAGCATGGTAATTTGCTTGGGTTATGAATTTAGTCCTGATATGATGGGCCTTCAAGATGGGTATAATAAAAACTTTCATATAAAGTGCATTGAATACTATGAGAAGTTTGATACTTGATGATTGTTTTGAGATATGAAGATGGTGATATTAGCGTCATGCTAGTGGACTAGTTGTGATTTTGAGAAATACTTGTGTTAAAGTTTGTGATTCCCGTAGCATGCACGTATGGTGAACCGTTATGTGATGAAGTCGGAGCATGATTTATTTATTGATTGTCTTCCTTATGAGCGGCGGTCGGGGACGAGTGATGGTCTTTTCCTACCAATCTATCCCCCTAGGAGCATGCGCGTAGTACTTTGTTTTGATAACTAATATATTTTTGCAATAAGTATATGAGTTATTTATGACTAATGTTGAGTCCATGGATTATACGCACTCTCACCCTTCCACCATTGCTAGCCTCTCTAATACCGCGCACCTTTCGCCGGTATCATACACCCACCATATACTTTCCTCAAAACAGCCACCATACCTACCTATTATGGCATTTCCATAGCCATTCCGAGATATATTGCCATGCAACTTTCCACTGTTCCGTTTGTTATGACACGCTCCATCATTGTCATATTGCTTTGCATGATCATGTAGTTGACATCGTATTTGTGGCAAAGCCATCGTTCATAATTCTTTCATACATGTCACTCATGAGTCATTGCACATCTCGGTACACCGCCGGAGGCATTCATATAGAGTCATATTTTGTTCTAAGTATCGAGTTGTAATTCTTGAGTTGTAAGTAAATAAAAGTGTGATGATCATCATTGTTAGAGCATTGTCCCAGTGAGGAAAGGATGATGGAGACTATGATTCCCCCACAAGTCGGGATGAGACTCCGGACGAAAAATAAATAAATAAAAGAGGCCAAATAAGCCCAAATAAAAAAAATAAAAAAGAGGCCATAAAAAAAGAGAGAAAAGGCCCAAATAAAAAAATGAATGAGAGAAAAAGAGAGAAGGGGCAATGCTACTATCCTTTTACCACACTTGTGCTTCAAAGTAGCACCATGATCTTCATGATAGAGAGTCTCCTATGTTGTCACTTTCATATACTAGTGGGAATTTTTCATTATAGAACTTGGCTTATATATTCCAATGATGGGCTTCCTCAAAATGCCCTAGGTCTTCGTGAGCAAGCGAGTTGGATGCACACCCACTTAGTTTCTTTTGTTGAGCTTTCATATACTTATAGCTCTAGTGCATCCGTTGCATGGCAATCCCTACTCACTCACATTGATATCTATTGATGGGCATCTCCATAGCCCGTTGATACGCCTAGTTGATGTGAGACTATCTTCTCCTTTTTTGTCTTCTCCACAACCACCATTCTATTCCACATATAGTGCTATGTCCATGGCTCACGCTCATGTATTGCATGAAGATTGAAAAAGTTTGAGAACATCAAAAGTATGAAACAATTGCTTGGCTTGTCATCGGGGTTGTGCATGATTTAAATATTTTGTGTGATGAAGATAGAGCATAGCCAAACTATATGATTTTGTAGGGATAGCTTTCTTTGGCCATGTTATTTTGAGAAGACATGATTGCTTTGTTAGTATGCTTGAAGTATTATTGTTTTCATGTCAATATTGAACTTTTACCTTGAATCTTATGGATCTGAATATTCTTGCCGTAATAAAGAAGATTATATTGATAAATATGTTAGGTAGCATTCCACATCAAAAATTCTGTTTTTATCATTTACCTACTCGAGGACGAGCAGGAATTAAGCTTGGGGATGCTGATACGTCTCCAACGTATCTATAATTTTTGATTGTTCCATGCTATTATATTATCTGTTTTGGATGTTTATGGGCTTTATTAAACACTTTTATATTATTTTTGGGACTAACCTATTGACCCAGAGCCCAGTGCCAGTTCCTGTTTTTTCCCTTGTTTCAGTGTTTCGAAGAAAAGGAATATCAAACGGAGTCGAAACGGAATGAAACCTTCTGGAGAAGTTATTTTTGGAAAGAAAGCAACCCGATAGACTTGGAGTGCACGTCAGGAAAGAAACGAGGGAGGCACGAGGCAGGGGCGCGCCCACCCCCTGGGCGCGCCGTCCACTCTCGTGGGCCCCTCGTGGCTCCCCTGACGTATTTCTTCCTCCTATATATACCCATATACCCTAAAACGATCGGAGAACAGAATAGATTGGGAGTTCCGCCGCCGCAAGCCTCTGTAGCCACCAAAAACCAATCGGGACCCTGTTCTGGCACCCTGCCGGAGGGGGGAACCCTCACTAGTGGCCATCTTCATCATCCCAGCGATCTCCATGACGAGGAGGGAGTAGTTCACCCTCGGGGCTGTGGGTATGTACCAGTAGCTATGTGTTTGATCTCTCTCTCTCGTGTTCTTGATTTGGCACGATCTTGATGTATCGCGAGCTTTGCTATTATAGTTGGATCTTATGTTTCTTCTCCCCCTCTACTCTCTTGTAATGGATTGAGTTTTCCCTTTGAAGTAATCTTATCGGATTGAGTCTTTAATGATTTGAGAACACTTGATGTATGTCTTGCCGTGCGTATCTGTGGTGACAATGGGATATCACGTGACTCACTTGATGTATGTTTTGGTGATCAACTTGCGGGTTCTGCCCATGAACCTATGCATAGGGGTTGGCACACGTTTTCGTCTTGATTCTCCGGTAGAAACTTTGGGGCACTCTTTGAGGTTCTATGTGTTGGTTGAATAGATGAATCTGAGATTGTGTGATGCATATCGTATAATCATTCCCACGGATACTTGAGGTGACATTGGAGTATCTAGGTGACATTAGGGTTTTGGTTGATTTGTGTCTTAAGGTGTTATTCTAGTACGAACTCTAGGGCTGTTTGTGACACTTATAGGAATAGCCCAACGGATTGATTGGAAAGAATAACTTTGAGGTGGTTTCGTACCCTACCATAATCTCTTCGTTTGTTTTCCGCTATTAGTGACTTTGGAGTGACTCTTTGTTGCATGTTGAGGGATAGTTATATGATCCAATTATGTTATTATTGTTGAGAGAACTTGCACTAGTGAAAGTATGAACCCTAGGCCTTGTTTCCTAGCATTGCAATACCGTTTACGCTCACTTTTATCGCTTGCCACCTTGCTGTTTTTATATTTTCAGATTACAAAAACCTATATCTACCATCCATATTGCACTTGTACCACCATCTCTTCGCCGAACTAGTGCACCTATACAATTTACCATTGTATTGGGTGAGTTGGGGACACAAGAGACTCTTTGTTATTTGGTTGCAGGGTTGTTTGAGAGAGACCATCTTCATCCTACGCCTCCCACGGATTGATAAACCTTAGGTCATCCACTTGAGGGAATTTTGCTACTGTCCTACAAACCTCTGCACTTGGAGGCCCAACAACGTCTACAAGAAGAAGGTTGCGTAGTAGACATCACATAGCAACATCAATCTCAGAACATAGTGGATACTAGGGATCAAACCCTAACAAAACTAACTCGATTACATGATAAATCTCATCCAACCCATCACCGTCCAGCAAGCCTACGATGGAATTACTCACGCACGGCGGTGAGCATCATGAAATTGGTGATGGAGGATGGTTGATGATGACTATGGCGACGGATTCCCCTCTCCGGAGCCCCGAATGGACTCCAGATCAGCCCTCCCGGGAGAGATTAGGGCTTGGCGGCGGCTCCGTATCGTAAAACGCGATGAATCCTTCTCTCTGTTTTTTTCTCCCCGAACGTGAATATATAGAGTTGGAGTTGAGGTCGGTGGAGCTCCAGGGGGCCCACGAGGCAAGGGGCGCGCCCAGGTGGGTAGGCGCGCCCCCACCCTCGTGGACAGGGTGTGGGACCCCTAGCCTTGATTCTTTCGCCAGTATTTTTTATTAATTCCAAAATAATTCTCTGTTGATTTTCAGGTCATTCCGAGAACTTTTATTTCTGCACAAAATAACACCATGGCAATTCTGCTGAAAAGAGCGTCAGTCCGGGTTAGTTCCATTCAAATCATGCAAGTTAGAGTCGAAAACAAGAGCAAAAGTGTTTGGAAAAGTAGATACGACGGAGACGTATCAACTCCCCCAAGCTTAAACCTTTGCTTGCCCTCAAGCAATTCAGTTGATAAACTAAAAGTGATAAAGAAAAACTTTTACAAACTCTGTTTGCTCTTGTTGTTGTAAATATGTAAAGCCAGCATTCAAGTTTTCAGCAAATATTATGAACTAACCATATTCAAAATAACATTTAGGTCTCATGTTTACTCATATCAATGGCATAATCAACTAGCGAGCAATAATAATAAATCTCAGATGACAACACTTTCTCAAAACAATCATAATATGATATAACAAGATGGTATCTCGCTAGCCCTTTCTGAGACCGCAAAACATAAATGCAGAGCACCTTTAAAGATCAAGGACTAACTAAACATTATAATTCATGGTAAAAGAGATCCAGTCATAGTCATACCCAATATAAATTAATAGTAATGGATGCAAATGACAGCGGTGCTCTCCAGCTGGTGCTTTTTAATAAGAGGGTGATTGTCGGTGTCAAAACCGGCGGATCTCGGGTAGGGGGCCCCGAACTGTGCGTCTAGGATCGATGGTAACAGGAGACGGGGGACACGATGTTTACCCAGGTTCGGGCCCTCTCTATGGAGGTAATACCCTACTTCCTGCTTGATTGATCTTGATGAATATGAGTGTTACAAGAGTTGATCTACCACGAGATCGTAATGGCTAAACCCTAGAAGTCTAGCCTATGTGAACATGGTAATGAATCTGTCCTCTCCGGACAATGCTCTCCGGTTTATATAGATACCGGAGAGATCTAGGGTTACATGAGGTCGGTTACATAGGAGGAAATCTTCACAATAGGTCGCCTAGCTTGCCTTCCATGCCAAGTAGAGTCCAATCCGGACACAGGTATTGTCTTCGGCCTTCGTATCTTCACAACCCATCAGTCCGGTCCATGGATAACAGGCTGGACGCCCGAGGACCCCTTAGTCCAGGACTCCCTCAGTAGCCCCTGAACCTGGCTTCAATGACGAGGAGTCCGACGCGCAGATTGTCTTCGGCATTGCAAGGCGGGTTCCCTTCTTCCGAACTCCACGATAGTCTTCAGATGTGATTATTGTATCCGGACTGTAACGCACTCCACACACAACCGCAGAGAGAATATAATATTTGTACGAGTCTGATCTGCTGACAGCTTTTTACAACACGACGTATGCCTGTCCGGCCATAATCGAACCATTTTTTTATCTGCCATCCCACGTTTCAAAACGCGGTTGCCATTGGCATGTCTTGTCGAAGCAGAGATCGTGTCCCCCAATCGCGGGATTCTCATCATGCGGGCATGGGTAACCCAACCGCGCCATTTGCACGGCCCTTGGGAATAGGCGAGTTTAAGGCGAGCAGGGAGGCGCTTGACATTCGCGGCCTCTATAAGGGGGTAAGGATTCCCCTCTTTTACTCACGCCCCTTTTCTTTCCCAGCCCTTCCGTCCTCGAGCTCCAGCGCCCAAGCTTTAGCTTTTCCCTCGTTCAAGAAAGTACTCCAAAGATGTCTGGATCCGGAGCTGGAGGTAAGTGGATGGCCTCTTCCGTTAAGAAGAAGGATATCAGGGAGCTCCGGGAGGCCGGATATCTGGCCAAAGAGATCGCTCATCGACTTCCGGCCAAGGGACAGGTCGTCCCCACTCCCGATCCCCACGAGAGGGTTGTGTTTCTCACACACTACGTCCGCGGGCTTGGGTTCCCTCTTCACCCATTCGTCCGCGGGTTAATGTTTTACTACGGGCTGGATTTCCATGACCTAGCCCCCAACTTCATCCTCAACATTTTGGCGTTTATCGTCGTTTGTGAGGCTTTTCTCTGCATCCCGCCTCACTTCGCCCTGTGGCTGAAGACCTTCAATGTGAGGCCGAAAGTAGTGCACGGCCAACAAGCAGAATGCGGAGGCGCTATGGTGGGCAAGATGCCCAACGTCACCTGGCCCGAAGGTTCATTTGCGGAGACGGTAAAGGGGTGGCAATCGGGGTGGTTCTACATCACCGAGCCGCGCGATGCTGACTGGTTGGCGGCCCCCGAATTCCGATCCGGAATCCCGACGCGGCTCACGTCCTGGCAAGAGAGGGGCCTAACCCGTGGTCCCTCGGACGAGCTGACTGGGCTCCAGACATGCGTCCAAAACATGATAGAAAGGAAAATCAAGCTCGTCAACGTGGTCCAGGTCATGCTTGTTCGTCGGGTCCTTCCGTGCCAACACTGAACTTGTAATTTGTGGGAGTTCGAGCCGGCCAAGCACCAGACGCTACTGGAGCTCTTCGGCACGACGTGCGAAGAAATCTGGAAGGTGCTCTTCAAGGCCGGCGAGGCGCCACCGCCTACGACCAAAGACCGCGGGCTTAGCTTGAAGCGCCAGCCCAACCCGGTAAGCTCCTTTAAAGTTTTCAAGGAGTATCCCCTATTAGCATATTTTGAGAGGAATTTTAAGCTTCCTTCCCCTATTTTCAGGCCTGGATTAAGTTGGCCGAGGAGATTAACAGTCCGGCTCCGCTGCCCGAGGACCAAGAATTTCCATTATTGGAGAAGATGCTGTTCCCTGCACCTTATGAGGTGCCGGAGAAGACGGCTAAGAAGGCGGCCCAAGGGGCCAAGAAGAGCCTTCGCCGAAGACGCACTCCGGACGCGACGTCCGGAAGCGAGACTTCTTCTTCGTCCGCTGACGACGATGATGAAGAGGAAGAGGAAAACGACTCCCCACCCGAAGCGGGGAGGAAGAAGAGAGCGGCCCCCACAAGCTCAGAGGCGAAAGCGCCTAAGAGGTTTAAAGGCTCCCTCACGGATAACTCCGCGTGGGATGTTGACAGCAGTCCGGAACGACTTCGCCGGACCAAGCCTCAGGCCGCTTCGTAAGTACCAGAATTCGCAAATGTCTGGCTTTTCCGGTTTGTAATATTGACATATTGTAAACCTTGTCCTTGCAGTCCGGCGCGCGATAACTCCCCGCGATCCTCGACAGAGGATTCGCTGGACATAGAGGAGATGGCTAGCATATCTCCGCCACCTGCTCATTCCATCTCACCCAGGGGTGATGACGAGGTGGTGTCCAAAAAGGCCTTCCTGGGCCGGGGGGATGTTTCGGAGATCATCAGGGTGACGCCCCAGGATGACCCCTCGGACGCCAGACACATGGGGGAAAGAGCCCCCATGGGGACTAGTGATGGGGCCCGAATTCCCTTCGGCCCTCAGCCGGATACCATTCCGGAAATCTATACAGCTCCGGGGTCCAGCGAATGGCGTTCCCCACCAGGAGGGGGTGTGCCTGTTCCACCGGTGACCTCTGTCCAACCAGAGGCACCGGATAATCTGCTGGAGGCGCTACGAGGCGCCTCTATCATGGATGAACATCGTGTCCTTATGGACACGGTAATAGAGAAGGTTCAGTCCGTTAAAAGCGGACTGACCGAAGCCTGCACTAGCCTTCTAACGGGCTTTGAGGTAAGTAATGTGATTATGGGAAAAATATCATAGTATAGACAGTAGCCCCTGATGCTCTGTTTGGTGTTCGGGAAGAAAAGCTGAACAGAGGATCAAGAAATCGCAGGAGTCTAACATGAGTTGTCTATGTGAATAAGCAGGTATCGCTGCAGGCTACCACTGCTCATGTTGCGGAGGTTTTCGGACTAAAGCAGAAATTGGAGCGGGCCGAGGAGGAGCTCGGCCGCGTGAAGAAGCAGTTGGAGGATAGCCGAGGTATGCAATAACCTGCGTGTACATTTAGAAAAGAAATGAATAGTCTGACTGGACTAAAGTGTCATAAACTTTATTAGGGGCCACGGCCGAGGTGGCAGCCCTGAAGAAGGCGCTAGCCGAGGCCGAAGATAAAGCGGCCAAAGAGCGTGTCTCACGCGAGAAACACGAAGCCCGGGTTGGCGAGGCACAGCAACAGCTCCAGGGCGCGATAGAGAGATTTGAGGCCCTGGAGCGCGATTGTAAGGCGCAAGAGTCCGAATTGGTGAAGGCTCGCTAGAGCGCTCAGGATGCGCGAGCCGAAGCCCAGAGCGTCCTCCAGGAAATCGAGATGGCCAAGAAGATTGCGGCAGGTAAGTTCTTCACCATGCAGAGCAAGCATGTAGAGGCAACGTCCCTTGTACTTATCCTGAATTTTGGTTTTTAGGGGCATTTACAGGTCTGACGCACAGTGTGTCGGATGCGGCCGAGCATTATAGAGCCGAGGAAGGGATGTCTACAGAGAAGCTGTTCTGGTCCCAATATCTGGGATCCGAACATCCGGTGCCCTTCAGCGACCAGCTGAAGCAGTTGGTCGAGCTGCACAGGTTAGCAGAGTTAGCCATGAAGGACTTTATAGTCCGGCTGTGGCCTGCCGATCTTATACCGAGCAGCTACTTCGGACTTGTGCAGCGGCTTATGAGTGCCTATCCGCGGCTCGAAGCCGTGAAGCGGTCGGTCTGTGTTGAAGGTGCGCGTATGGCCTTTGCCCGCGTCAAGACGCATTGGGCAAAGCTGGATGCCAAGAAGCTGAGGACCGAGGGACCGCCGGAGGGCAAGGAGCATCGTCGACCCGAACACTATTTTGATGGTGTCCTGGAGGGGTCCCGTCTTGCGGCGGAGCAATGTTCAAAGGATATTGTATTCCCATAAGAACATGTGTAATTGTGTACTATCTTGCCCTGTAATATGGAACGAAGATGTTATGTAGTATAATGTTTATGATTTTAAATTTTACCCCCTGTGCGGCCGTTTATTAAATCTGAGGGGTGACCAGTCGTCGGCTTCTGGCCCCACGTAGATAGTACGGGGGTGTTCGGGATAAATCTAAACACTCTTTACTCCACATTCTGGTCCTTAAAGGAGGTGTTTAGCGCAACGAACGAGGCAATCAGACTATGCGGCCTTTACCGCCCCCACTTAGCCATAGGAGTTTGACAATTAATAAAGTTGGCGATGCCCCATGTGTTCGGAAGGCCGAATTAGGGGCGCTATACACGCCTAATTGGAAGAACCAATTCTTCGCAAGAAGCGGGAAAAATCTCCAACGATTTAGAACCTCACGAACAGCTGACTGGCTCTCGCCGCATCATGACAGTCAGTTTTCGGCTTTCTCTACTGAGGTGCTTGTCCGGAAGAACCGGGACACAATCGCAGTAGTTCTCCCTTTACTACCCTTGCCGATATAGCAGAACGTAAGGTAGTAAGCACAGGAGCCAGGCAACCCAACTATTGATCAAAGACATGATTCGGAGCCAATGCATATAATGCTATAAGTTCAGGGTGCCGAACTATACTGTAAAAGTGTTTGGACTTTTATTGCCATGATGCGGGGTGTTATTAAGCCCCTGCCGTATTAGTACGTACCATGGTGTACGTGTGCAATGAGTAATAAATACTGAGGTGAGGAAACGGAAAAAATGAAGTAATGGGCTGACGCCACCATTTATTCACCGTTGTGGTGTAATCAGTACGTCAAGGCGTACTTTGTACAAGTAAGGCGATAAGCAAGTAAGGCTATTGAAAATGTTGTAACCAAGGGCGAGCTGCGTGCGGGTATGTAAAACAAGTATAGTAATCGTTTATTAGAAACCACCTGGGGGTTCCCTTGTACGCCAGAGCTCCTTGCCTCCTTGGTGTGTTCTGCCAGCAGGTTGTCCGTATAGCCCTTGAAAAGAGAGGAAGACCTGTACAAAGAAAAAGCAGAAACGTGCGAATCCCAGGGTCTATCAAGCCGTACTGTGGATTGCGAGCGAGTTGTGCCTCCGTCAGTACCCCATGAGTGCGTAGTTTAAATGCGCGCGGTACGAATACCGTTGCCTTGTCGGGGCTGGGACGGAGGCCGAATTTGCTAGACTGGCTCGTGACGAGCCGAGCTATCCTGCTGCAGTGTAGTCCGGACCCTCTTAATGATGTCCAGGGGCTCGGCAATCGGATTATAGTGTTGCTTGAGAAGACCACTCTGTACTTCTGCTGCTAGGGCGGTGGTGCGTTCCTCTGTACGGAGGGAGCATTCCGTGTTTCCCTTTACTATGATGACTCCACGTGGACCGGGCATTTTCAGCTTGAGATAAGCATAATGTAGCACCGCGTTGAATCTAGTGAATGCGGTTCGTCCGAGTAGCGCATGATAGCCGCTGTGAAATGGGACGATATCGAAGATTAGTTCTTCACTTCGGAAGTTATCCGGGGAACCGAATACTACCTCCAGCGTTATTGAGGCCGTACAGCAGGCCTCTACGCCTGGTATGACTCCTTTAAAGGTAGTCTTCGCGGGCTTGACTCATGAGGGGTCAATGCTCATTTTTCGTACTGTATCCTGATAGAGCAGGTTGAGGCTGCTACCGCCGTCCATTAGGACTCGAGTCAGGTGGAACCCGTCGATGATTGGGTCGAGGACCAGTGCGGCTGAAACGCCATGCCGGATGCTAATTGGATGGTCTCGGTGGTCGAACGTGATCGGGAATGATGACCATGGATTAAATTTCTGGGCGACGGGCTCTACCGCATAGACGTCCCTGAGTGCGTGCTTGCCCTCCCTTTTGGGAATATGTGTAGCGTATATCATGTTTACTATTTTGACTTGAGGGGGAAATTTCTTTTGCCCCCCGGTGTCTGGCTGCTGGGGCTCTTCGTCATCGTCCTCGCTCTGTGATTCCCCTTCTTTGTTTCTGCTATTTACCTTGCTGGCTTGTTTAAAGACCCGGCAATCTCTGTTAGTATGGTTGGCCGGTTTGTCTGGGGTGACATGTATTTGGCAACGATGATCGAGTATGCGGTCCAAGCTGGATGGTTTTCCACTGCTCCTTTTATAGGGCTTCTTTCACTGGCCGGACTTGGAGCCACTGAATCCGGCATGAACTGTTGTGTCATCGATGTTATCGCCATTGCTTTGGCGTTTGTTTCTGTTGCGCCGGAGCTTGCCGGTGCTATTTTTGGCCTCGGAGGGGCTTGTTTCGTTGGCCGTGTTGTTACTACGGGCCAGCCAACTGTCCTCTCCCACGCAAAAGCGGGTCATGAGTGCCGTGAGGGCTGCCATGGACTTCGGCTTTTCTTCGCCGAGGTGGCGTGCTAGCCATTCATCCCGGATGCTGTGTTTGAAGGCTACGAAGGCCTCGGCATCCGGACAGTCAACGATCTGGTTCTTTTTGGTTAGGAACCTAGTCCAGAATTTTCTGGCTGATTCTCCAGGTTGTTGAACTATGTGGCTTAGATCATCGGCGTCTGGTGGCTGGACATATGTTCCTTGGAAGTTGTCTAGGAAAGCTTCTTCCAAGTCCTCCTAGCTGCCGATAGAATTTACAGGCAGGCTATTAAGCCAGTGCCGAGCTGGCCCTTTTAGCTTGAGTGGGAGGTATTTAATGGCGTGGAGGTCATCTCCTCGAGCCATGTTGATGTGGAGGATGAAATCCTCGATCCATACTGCGGGATCGGTTGTGTCGTCATATGATTCGATATTGACGGGCTTGAATCCCTCGGGGAATTCGTGATCCAGTACCTCGTCCGTGAAGCAGAGAGGGTGTGCGGCACCTCTGTATCGGGCCGCATCGCGGCGTAGCTCTGATGGAGTCCGTCTGCGGCATTCGGCCCGGGCGTGGTTAGGTTTGTCACGTCCAAATAGGTAGCCATCGTCGTGCCTTGAGGCACGTCCGCGCGATCCATAGATCGATCTTGTATGTCCTGCTTTATTGTCCAGGGTCTGCCGAAGGTCGTATGTGTGACCCCGAACTCTTTCGTCTTTATTTTTTCGGGGTGGTGGGGCAGTCTGCTGTTCGGCCTGAGTTGCCGCTTTATCCCGACCGCGGGGTGGCCGGTCGGCCACCCTGTCTCGACCACGCGGTGGTCGTTCCACATTACGCGAGGGAGATGTGTGCTCCAGTGCTTCCTCATCGAATTGAGGTAGCAGTCTGCGTTTCAGGTAGCTCTTAGCTGGGCGCTTGAGGCCGTATTCTTCGGCAGTCAGGACATCAGTCCATCTGTCTACGAGCAGATCTTGTTCGGCTTGAAGCTGCTGCTGTTTCTTTTTCAGGCTCCTTGCCGTGGCTATGAGCTTAAGCTTAAAGCGCTCCTGCTCCACAGGGTCCTCCGGCATGATGAAGTCTTCGTTGCCGAGGCTTGTCTCTTCCTCGGAGGGTGGATGGTAACTATCGTCCTCCGAGTTATCTTCTGTGGCCTGTTCATCAGGGTTGTCTTGCCTGTTGTCATGTTCCTCCTGTTCGGATGCCGCACCGACGGGGTCTTCATTGTTTTCGGCGTCACTCGGAGTGCTATTTTCTCCGGTACCGGTGTTGCCATCCTTTGAGCGACGAGGCTTAGAACGGCGTTTGGGGCGTCGACGCTTGGACTGCGTCTCAGAGGGTTTGTTCTTATCCGGCTCTTCTTTGTCGTCGCCAGATCCTTTGGGTGTATCGACCATGTACACGTTGTACGAGGAGGTGGCCGTCCAACGTCCAGTGAATGGCGGTTCTTGGCCTTGCTCATTGTCGGCATCATCATCCATACAGGTGATGTCTTCGGAGCCGTAGTCAAGCACGTCGGTTAAGTCGTCGACGGTGGCTATGAAGTGGGTGGCGGGTGGGAAGCAAAATTTCTCGTCGTCCGCCTCTAGCTCAAACCGAATATAGTTCGGCTGTGAGTCTTCCTCCAGGGTCAAGTTCTTCAAAGAATTTAGTACGTCACCTAAAGGCGAATGTTGGAAGATGTCTGCGGCGCTAAATTCGAAAATCGACAACCGATCCAGCTCGGTGTCCGCAGGTGTATTCGGTCCGGAACATGCAGCCGGAGACGAGTCCGGGGTTCCGTTGACGCAAGCATTGCAGGATGTCGAGTTCGTGTGCGGCTCCAACACCGCGGACTTTATGGCCTCGGAGGGCGCGATCTGCTTTGGCTCTAAGGCCGTTGTAGCAACATGATCCATCTCCTGGATGTGATCCGACGACAGATTTAAGTCAAGCTTGTCGGAGAGAGGGGGAGTGATCGCCGTAGTCTCAAATCCATCGAAGATCAAGTCTCCACGGATATCCGCGACGTAATTCAAGCTTCTGAATCTGACCTGATGGCCAGGGGCATAGCTACCGACCTGCTCCAGGAGGCCAAGCGAGTTGGCCTGCAGTACGAAGCCGCCAAAAACAAAGATTTGTCCGGGGAGAAAGGTTTCTCCCTGAACAATGCCACCACCGACGATTGAAGGGGCATCGAGCCTTATGTTGACGGCATAGTGGAACTCTCAATGAAAGCACCAATGTCGGTGTCAAAACCGGCGGATCTCGGGTAGGGGGTCCCGAACTATGCGTCTAGGATCGATGGTAACAGGAGACGGGGGACGATGTTTAGCCAGGTTCGGGCCCTCTCTATGGAGGTAATACCCTACTTCCTGCTTGATTGATCTTGATGAATATGAGTGTTACAAGAGTTGATCTACCACGAGATCGTAATGGCTAAACCCTAGAAGTCTAGCCTATGTGAACATGGTAATGAATCTGTCCTCTCCGGACTATGCTCTCCGGTTTATATAGATACCGGAGAGATCTAGGGTTACATGAGGTCGGTTACATAGGAGGAAATCTTCACAATAGGTCGCCTAGCTAGCCTTCCACGCCAAGTAGAGTCCAATCCGGACACAGGTATTGTCTTCGGCCTTCGTATCTTCACAGCCCATTAGTCCGGCCCATGGATAACAGGCGGGACGCCCGAGGACCCCTTAGTCCAGGACTCCCTCAGTGATGACTCAACATAAAAGTAAATAGATAGGCCCTTCGCAGAGGGGAGCAGGGATTTGTAGAGGTGCCAGAGCTTGATTTTAAAGCAGAGATAAATAATATTTTGAGCGGCATACTTTCATTGTCAACATACAACCGAGAGATCTCGATATCTACCATGCTACACACATTATAGGAGGTTCCCAAACAGAATGGTAAAGTTTATACTCCCCCTCCACCAACAAGCATCAATCCATGGCTGGCTCGAAACAACAAGTGCCTCCAACTAACAAGAGTCCCGGGGGAGTTTTGTTTGCAATTATTTTGATTTGATTTGCATAAAGCATGGGACTGGTGTAACATCCCAAATTTTCAATTTGGAATGTTATACATAGATCATTCATGCATATCATATTTTTATTGCATATTCGTTTCGCGATCCTCGAAATTCTAAGCAACTCAAGGACCCTCGGAGAGAGTTGGGGATTTCACTGCTTTCATATTTGAATTTTACCAAATATTGAAACGAGGATTATTTGTTTTACTATTTTTCTCTCCGAAAATATTTCATATTAAAATATATGAGAGGGGATAATATGACTTCTCCAAAATAAATGAAATATTGGAGGAAAAAATATTAAAATCAAATATTTGATTTTATTCGGATTTTATTGCTATTTTATTTGCACTAGAAAATTGCACGTTTTCAAAATTGCATTTTAGGGCCAAGAAAATGTTCATCTTGTTCTAAATATTTCATTTAGACGGTGAAAATTTGTTTTGGCATTTTTAGTTTTTTATTTATTTTTCTAGGATTTCTTTTCGGCGGAATCTGTTTTTTTTAAAGCCCGCCGGACCGAACTGGGCCGAGGCTTAGTTGGCCCAGCCTCCCCGCGCCGCCGTCTCCCTCGCGGATACCGCGACCGCCACGCCGCCGCTCTCCGTGGCCGAGTCGGCCACGCCTCCCCGCCCCCTCCCGCAAGCCACCTCCCTCCCTCCTTAAAATCCGACCCGGGGCCCCCTGGAGCCCCAAGCCGCAGCCGCCGCCCGCCCCGCCGCCTTGCGCCGCTGCTACCGTCGCCACCAAGCCGCCCCGCGCCGCCCTCTGCCGCCCC
>NC_057802.1:273460991-273463574 GCF_018294505.1 Triticum aestivum | reverse complement strand
CGCCGCGGAAGCCGCCGCCGGTCTGACTCAATCCGAAGCCGTTCGGTTTTTTTCGGTTTAGGTAAAAATCGCCGGTTTTTTAAAAACCCTAGTTACGTTTTTTCTTCGGTTCACCGGTTTACTCGGTTTAGTTTATTTAGCGGACGTTCGTCCGTATGTTCGTTTTAACGAACGGTTTTCGCCCGTTAGTCACAGACAACGAACGTTCGTTCGTTAGCCTGTTCGTCAGTTTTTCTTTTTCTCGGGTTTTCGCGATTATTTTCGATCGTGATTTCTGATCCGATTTTTGTTTTAGTGTTTCTTTTCGCTCGTTTATCAGAATCAGGCGATTCAAGCGCCTAGATCTTCGTCTCGAAACCCTCTTTCTGTTTAGCCAATTTTTGTACTATAAAATTTGACTTTAGTTTAGATTAGTAATCGGATCTTGTTTCTTTCGCAGTTTGAGTTTCGTTGCTCCGTTTGATTTGATTCTTTTTGCAAACCGGAGTTCTTAAGTTGAACTTTCTGGTTAGATCTTCTTATTTGAGTTTTACCCGTGCATCCGTGATTGATTGCTTATGTATGCTATTGTTTGTTTGCGATAGAATTCTCGGAGTGCGAAGCGTGCTACTACGAGTCTCTAGGTTTTGCGGATCATCAGCAAGGCAAGTAACACATTGATCATACTCTTTTCATACCCAGTTTTTATGCATTAGCTCCAAGCCTCAAACACTGCATGATTAGGATGTGATTAACTTGTGGGTATTGGGAAGTAGTTGATGAGGTAGAACCTATTGCCCTGTTATTATCAAACCCTTGGGAGTTACTTCTACGTATTGCTTATATTGCTATGCAATGCTCATAGACGTGGTTTGGGTGAGTGAATCCATGACAGATGTGAGGTTGTTAATTAATGGTTCAACTTAAGGTGGCAACTTTAATACATCTGGGTGGATTGCTTGTCGGGCACCTGGAGAATCCAGTGTTGTCCTAGGATATCCCGGAGTACCCGTGTGATAATCCTAAAGTCCGCCACCCAGGCTCAAACGGAACTAAGATATTTCATGCTAGAAACTTCCGTGTGCAGCCACAAGCTATTATGGGCTCTAGCATAGTTGAGTAAGTTGCATGACCTCTTCCAATGGTAGGCTAGCAGATGTAGAGGGATGTAGGTTGGTACTGTCTACCCGGGGTTAGAGTTAATGCTTCTGAAAGACTGTGTCTCGGTCATCCAGTTCTCAAACACCATGTAGTGCGAGAAATCCAACGGAGGCGGTCGAGTCTTGTGGGGAAAAGTGCGCAAACCTCTGCAGAGTGTACAATCTAATCATGGTTAGCCGTGTCCCCGGTTATGGACATCTTGAGTATCTAGTACCTGGATTATCATATGTATCTCATCACTCTAATTTAATATTGTTGGGTTGATAATTACTTTAATTGGGATTGAGTTGGAGGAACCTTCTCAATGATGTTTCAACTACCATGATAGTTAAATAAAATATATTCCTTTGTTGTAGGAAAAAATTGGCTTTTCGCAAAACTATAACCATAGAGCTTTCCACCAGCCAAATATGCATGTAGTGATAGCATTATTCTGTTCTTGCTCTACTGTGTTATATTGCCAGCATATTCCATGTGCTGACCCATTTTCGGGCTGCAACGTATTATGTTGCAGACTTTTCAGACGAGGAGTAAGGTTCGTTAGGTCGTTGCCGTGCAGCTCAGCTATGCCGTTGGAGTTGATGGACTCACTTTATCTTCCAAGCCTTCCTCTGTTATCGTGTTAGATGGCCTTAAGCCATATTTTTTGTAATAAATTCTCTTTTGAGACATTCGATGTAATAAGTGTGTGATTGCTACTCTGTTATAAATCCTTCGAGTACTGTGTGTGTCAGCATTACCGATCCAGGGATGACACTGAATGTTATACATAGATCATTCATGCATATCATATTTTTATTGCATATTCATTTCGCGATCCTCGAAATTCTAAGAAACTCAAGGACCCTCGGAGAGAGTTGGGGATTTCACTGTTTTCATATTTGAATTTTATCAAATATTGAAACGAGGATTATTTGTTTTACTATTTTTCTCTCTGAAAATATTTCATATTAAAATATATGAGAGGGGATAATATGACTTCTCCAAAATAAATGAAATATTGGAGAAAAATATTAAAATCAAGTATTTGATTTTATTCGGATTTTATTGCTATTTTATTTGCACTAGAAAAATTGCACGTTTTCAAAATTGCATTTTAGGGCCAAGAAAATGTTCATCGTGTTCTAAATGTTTCATTTAGACGGCGAAAATTTATTTTGGCATTTTTAGATTTTTGTTTATTTTTCTAGGATTTCTTTTCGGCGGAATCTTTTTAAAAAAAGCACGCTGGACCGAACTGGGCCGAGGCCCAGTTGGCCCAGCCTCCTCGCGCCGCCACCTCCCTCGCGGAGACCGCGACCGCCACGCCGCCGCTCGCCGTGGCCGAGTCGGCCACGCCTCCCCGCCCCCTCCCGTAAGCCACCTCCCCTCCCCCTGGAGCCCCAAGCCACAGCCGCCGCCGCCCGCAAGCCGCCCGCCCCACGGCCTTGCGCCGCTGCTGCC
>NC_057802.1:273410834-273460587 GCF_018294505.1 Triticum aestivum | reverse complement strand
TGCCCCCGCCTCGCCGCGCCGCCGCGGAAGCCGCCGGAGCCGCCGCCGCCGATCCGATCCGATCCGGAGCCATTCGTTTTTTTTCGGTTTAGGTAAAATTCGTCGTTTTTTTTAAAACCCTAGTTACGTTTTTTCTTCGGTTCACCGGTTTACTCGGTTTAGTTTATTTAGCGGATGTTCATCCGTACGTTCATTTTAACGAACGGTTTTCGCCCGTTAGTCACAGACAATGAACGTTCGTTCGTTAGCCTGTTCGTTAGTTTTTCTTTTTCTCGGGTTTTTCGCGATTATTTTCGATCGTGATTTCTGATCCGATTTTCGTTTTAGTTTTTCTTTTCGCTCGTTTATCGGAATCAGGCGATTCAAGCGCCTAGATCTTCGTCTAGAAACCCTCTTTCTGTTTAGCCAACTTGAACAAGATTTTTTTATTGTAAAATTGGACTTTAGTTCAGATTAGTAATTGGATCTTGTTTCTTTCGCAGTTTGAGTTTCGTTGCTCCGTTTGATTTGTTTCTTTTTGCAAACCGGAGTTCTTAAGTTGAACTTTTTGGTTAGATCTTCTTATTTAGTTTTACCCATGCATCCGTGATTGATTGCTTATGTATGCTATTGTTTGTTTGCGATAGAATTCCCGGAGTGCGAAGCATGCTACTACGAGTCTCTAGGTTTTGCGGATCATCAGCAAGGCAAGTAACACCTTGATCATACTCTTTTCATACCCAGTTTTTATGCATTAGCTACAAGCCTCAAGCACTGCATGATTAGGATGTGATTAACTTGTGGGTATTGGGAAGTAGTTGATGAGGTAGAACCTATTGCCCTGTTATTATCAAACCCTTGGGAGTTACTTCTACGTATTGCTTATATTGCTATGCTATGCTCGTAGACGTGGTTTGGGTGAGTGAATCCATGACAGATGTGAGATTGTTAATTAATGGTTCAACTTAAGGTGGCAACTTCAATACACATCTGGGTGGATTGCTTGTCGGGCACCTGGAGAATCCAGTGTTGTCCTAGGATATCCCGGAGTACCCGTGTGATAATGCTAAGGTCCGCCACCCAGGCTCAAAGGGAACTGAGATATTTCATGCTAGAAACTTCCATGTGCAGCCACAAGCTATTATGGGCTCTAGCATAGTTGAGTAAGTTGCATGACCTCCTCCAGTGGTAGGCTAGCAGATGTAGAGGGATGTAGGTTGGTACTGTCTACCCGGGGTTAGAGTTAATGCTTCTGAAAGACTGTGTCTCGGTCATCCATTTCTCAAACACCATGTAGTGCGAGAAATCCAATGGAGGCGATCGAGTCTTGTGGGGAAAAGTGCGCAAACCTCTGCAGAGTGTACAATCTAATCATGGTTAGCCGTGTCCCCGGTTATGGACATCTTGAGTATCTAGTACTTGGATTATCATATGTATCTCATCACTCTAATTTAATATTGTTGGGTTGATAATTACTTTAATTGGGATTGAATTGGAGGAACCTTCTCAATGATGTTTCAACTACCATGATAGTTAAATAAAATCTATTCCTTTGTTGTAGGGAAAATTTGGCTTTTCGCAAAACTATAACCATAGAGCTTTCCACCAGCCAAATATGCATGTAGTGATAGCATTATTCTGTTCTTGCTCTACTGTGTTATATTGCCAGCATATTCCATGTGCTGACCCGTTTTCGGGCGGCAACGTATTATGTTGCAGACTTTTCAGACGAGGAGAAAGGTTCGTTAGGTCGTTGCCGTGCAGCTCAGCTATGCCGTTGGAGTTGATGGACTCACTTTATCTTCCAAGCCTTCCGCTGTTATCGTGTTAGATGGCCTTAAGCCATATTTATTGTAATAAGTTCTATTTTGAGACATTCGATGTAATAAGTGTGTGATTGCTACTCTGTTATAAATCCTTCGAGTACTGTGTGTGTCAGCATTACCGATCCAGGGATGACACTGAAGCACAGAGACTTGACCGTTTGAGGTTGGGTCGGTACAACTAGGCATCCCGTGTTGGGGAACGTAGTAATTTCAAAAAAAATTCCTACGCACACGCAAGATCATGGTGATGCATAGCAACGGGAGGGGAGAGTGTTGTCCACGTACCCTCGTAGACCGACAGCGGAAGCGTTATCACAACGCGGTTGATGTAGTCGTACGTCTTCACGATCCGACCGATCAAGTACCGAACGCACGGCACCTCCGAAGTTCTACACACGTTCAGCTCGATGACGTCCCTCGAACTCCGATCCAGCCGAGTGTTGAGGGAGAGTTTCGTCAGCGCGACGGCGTGGTGACGATGATGATGTTCCACCGACGCAGGGCTTCGCCTAAGCTCCGCGACGGTATTATCGAGGTGTAATCTGGTGGAGGGGGCACCGCACACGGCTAAAATATCGTATATCAAGTGTGTTTAGAGGTGCCCCCCTGCCCCCGTATATAAAGGAGCAAGGGGGAGGCCTGCTGCCTATGGGTGCGCCAAGGAGAGGGGGGGAGTCCTCCTCCTAGTAGGAGTAGGACTCCCCTTTCCTAGTCCTACTAGGAAAAGAAGGGGGGAAGGAAAGAGAGGGAGAGGGAGAGGGAAAGGGGGCTGCGCCCCCCTCTCCTAGTCCAACTAGGACTCCTCCTGGGAGGGGGCGCACCACCTCCTGGTTGCTGCCCTCTCTCTCCCCTCAAGGCCCACTAAGGCCCAATACTTCCCCCGGGGGGTTCCGGTAACCCTCCGGCACTCCGGTTTAATCCGAAACTTCTCCGGAACATTTCCGGTGTCCGAATATAGTCGTCCAATATATCAATCTTTACGTCTCGACCATTTCGAGACTCCTCATCATGTCCGTGATCACATCCGGGACTCCGAACAACCTTCGGTACATCAATACATATAAACTCATAATAAAACTGTCATCGTAACTTTAAGCGTGCGGACCCTTTGGGTTCGAGAACTATGTAGACATGACCGAGACACCTCTCTGGTCAATAACCAATAGCGGGACCTGGATGCCCATATTGGCTCCCACATATTCTACGAAGATCTTTATCGGTCAGACCGCATAACAACATACGTTGTTCCCTTTGTCATCGGTATGACTTGCCCGAGATTCGATCGTCGGTATCTCGATACCTAGTTCAATCTCGTTACCGGCAAGTCTCTTTACTCGTTTCGTAATACATCATCCCGCAACTAACTCATTAGTCACAATGCTTGCAAGGCTTATAGTGATGTGCATTACCGAGTGGGCCCAGAGATACCTCTACGACAATCGGAGTGACAAATCCTAGTCTCGAAATACGCCAACCCAACAAGTACCTTTGGAGACACCTGTAGAGTACCTTTATAATCACCCAGTTACGTTGTGACGTTTGGTAGCACACAAAGTGTTCCTCCGGTAAACGGGAGTTGCATAATCTCATAGTCATAGGAATATGTATAAGTCATGAAGAAAGCAATAGCAACATACTAAACGATCGGGTGCTAAGCTAACGTAATGGGTCATGTCAATCACGTCATTCTCCTAATGAGGTGATCCCGTTAATCAAATGACAACTCATGTCTATGGCTAGGAAACATAACCATCTTTGATTAACGAGCTAGTTAAGCAGAGGCATACTAGTGACACTCTGTTTGTCTATGTATTCACACATGTATTATGTTTCCGGTTAATACAATTCTAGCATGAATAATAAACATTTATCATGATATAAGGAAATATATAATACTTTATTATTGCCTCTAGGGCATATTTCCTTCAGTCTCCCACTTGCACTAGAGTCAATAATCTAGATTACATAGTAATGATTCTTACACCCATGGAGTCTTGGTGCTGATCATGTTTTGCTCGTGGAAGAGGCTTAGTTAACGGATCTGCTACATTCAGATCGTATGTATCTTGCAAATTTCTATGTCTCCCACCTGGACTAAATCCCGGATGGAATTGAAGCGTCTTCTGATGTGCTTGGTTCTCTTGTGAAATCTGGATTCCTTTGCTAAGGCAATTGCACCAGTATTATCACAAAAGATTTTCATTGGTCCCGATGTACTAGGTATGACACCTAGATCGGATATGAACTCCTTCATCCAGACTCCTTCATCCGCTGCTTCCGAAGCAGCTATGTATTCCGCTTCACACGTAGATCTCGCCACGACACTTTGCTTGGAACTGCACCAACTAACAGCTCCACCGTTCAATGTAAATACGTATCCGGTTTGCGATTTCGAATCGTCCGGATCAGTGTCAAAGCTTGCATCAACGTAACCCCTTACGATGAGCTCTTTGTCACCTCCATATACGAGAAACATATCCTTAGTCCTTTTCAGGTATTTCAGGATGTTCTTGACCGCTGTCCAGTGATCCACTCCTGGATTACTTTGGTACCTCCCTGCTAAACTTATAGCTAGGGACACATCAGGTCTGGTACACAGCATTGCATACATGATAGAGCCTATGGCTGAAGCATAGGGAACATCTTTCATTTTCTCTCTATCTTCTGCAGTGGCCGGGCATTGAGTCTTACTCAATCTCACACCTTGTAGTACAGGCAAGAACCCTTTCTTTGCTTGATCCATTTTGAACTTCTTCAAAACTTTGTCAAGGTATGTGCTTTGTGAAAGTCCAATTAAGCGTTTTGATCTATCTCTATAGATCTTAATGCCGAATATATATGCAACTTCACCGAGGTCTTTCATTGAAAAACTCTTATTCAAGTATCCCTTTATGCTATCCAGAAATTCTATATCATTTCCAATCAGTAATATGTCATCCACATATAATATCAGAAATGCTATCGAGCTCCCACTCACTTTCTTGTAAATACAGGCTTCTCCAAAAGTCTGTATAAAACCAAATGCTTTGATCACACTATCAAAGCATTTATTCCAACTCCGAGAGGCTTGCACCAGTCCATAAATGGATCGCTGGAGCTTGCACACTTTGTTAGCTCCCTTTGGATTGACAAAACCTTCCGGTTGCATCATATACAACTCTTCTTCCAGAAATCCATTCAGGAACGCAGTTTTGACATCCATTTGCCAAATTTCATAATCATAAAATGCGGCAATTGCTAACATGATTCGGACAGACTTAAGCATCGCTACGGGTGAGAAGGTCTCATCGTAGTCAATTCCTTGAACTTGTCGAAAACCTTTCGCAACAAGTCGAGCTTTATAGACAGTAACATTACCATCAGCGTCAGTCTTCTTCTTGAAGATCCATTTATTTTCAATGGCTTGCCGACCATCGGGCAAGTCAACCAAAGTCCATACTTTGTTCTCATACATGGATCCCATCTCGGATTTCATGGCTTCAAGCCATTTTGCGGAATCTGGGCTCACCATCGCTTCTTCATAGTTCGTAGGTTCGCCATGGTCTAGTAACATGACCTCCAGAACAGGATTACCGTACCACTCTGGTGCGGATCTTGATCTAGTTGACCTACGAAGTTCAGTAATAACTTGATCTGAAGTTTCATGATCATTATCATTAACTTCCTCACTACTTGGTGCAGATGTCGCGGAAACTGATCTCTGCGATGATCTACTTTCCAATAAGGGAGCAGGTACGGTTACCTCATCAAGTTCTACTTTCCTCCCACTCACATCTTTTGAGAGAAACTCCTTCTCTAGAAAGGATCCATTTCTAGCAACAAATATCTTGCCTTCGGATCTGTGATAGAAGGTGTACCCAACGGTCTCCTTTGGGTATCCTATGAAGACACATTTCTCCGATTTAGGCTCGAGCTTATCAGGTTGAAGTTTCTTCACATAAGCATCGCAACCCCAAACTTTAAGATACGACAACTTTGGTTTCTTGCCAAACCATAGTTCAAAAGGCGTCGTCTCAACGGATTTTGATGGTGTCCTATTTAGAGTGAATGCAGCTGTCTCTAAAGCATAACCCCAAAATGATAGCGGTAATTCAGTAAGAGACATCATAGTTCGCACCATATCTAATAAAGTACGATTACGACGTTCAGACACACCATTACGCTGTGGTGTTCCGGGTGGCGTGAGTTGCGAAACTATTCCGGATTGTTTCAAATGTAGACCAAACTCGTAACTCAAATATTCCCCTCCATGATCAGATCGTAGGAATTTTATTTTGTTGTTACGATGATTTTCAACTTCACTCTGAAATTCTTTGAACTTTTCAAATGTTTCAGATTTATGTTTCATTAAGTAGATATACCCATATCTGCTCAAATCATCTGTGAAGGTGAGAAAATAACGATATCCGCCACGAGCTTCAATATTCATCGGGCCACATACATCTGTATGTATGATTTCCAACAAATCTGTTGCTCTCTCCATAGTTCCGGAGAACGGTGTTTTTGTCATCTTGCCCATAAGGCACGGTTCGCAAGTACCAAGTGATTCAAAATCACCAAAATTCCATCAGTATGGAGTTTCTTCATGCGCTTTACACCGATATGACCCAAACGGCAGTGCCACAAATAAGTTGCACTGTCATTATTAACTCTGCATCTTTTGGCTTCAACATTATGAATATGTGTATCACTACTATCGAGATTCATTAAAAATAGACCACTCTTCAAGGGTGCATGACCATAAAAGATATTATTCATATAAATAGAACAACCATTATTCTCTGATTTAAATGAATAACCGTCTCGCATTAAACAAGATCCAGATATAATGTTCATGCTCAACGCTGGCACCAAATAACAATTATTTAGGTCTAAAACTAATCCCGAAGGTAGATGTAGAGGTAGCGTGCCGACAGCGATCACATCGAGTTTGGAACCATTTCCCACGCGCATCGTCACCTCGTCCTTAGCCAAACTTCGCTTAATCCGTAGCCCCTGTTTCGAGTTGCAAATATTAGCAACAGAACCAGTATCAACTACCCAGGTGCTACTGCGAGTATTAGTAAGGTACACATCAATAACATGTATATCACATATACCTTTGTTAACCTTGCCATCCTTCTTATCCGCCAAATACTTGGGGCAGTTCCGCTTCCAGTGGCCAGTCTGCTTACAGTAGAAGCACTCAGTTTCAGGCTTAGGTCCAGACTTGGGTTTCTTCTCCTGAACAGCAACTTGCTTGCTATTCTTCTTGAAGTTCCCTTTCTTCTTCCCTTTGCCCTTTTTCTTGAAACTAGTGGTTTTACTGACCATCAACACTTGATGCTCCTTTTTGATTTCTACCTCCGCTGCCTTAAGCATTGCGAAGAGCTCGGGAATCGTCTTATTCATCCCTTGCATGTTATAGTTCATCACGAAGCTCTTGTAGCTTGGTGGCAGTGATTGAAGAATTCTGTCAATGACGCAATCATCCGGAAGTTGAACTCCCAGTTGAATTAAGTGATTATTATACCCAGACATTCTGAGTATATGCTCACTGACAGAACTATTCTCTTCCATCTTGCAGCTATAGAACTTATTGGAGACTTCATATCTCTCAATCCGGGCATTTGCTTGAAATATTAACTTCAACTCCTGGAACATCTCATATGCTCCATGACGTTCAAAACGTCGTTGAAGTCCCGGTTCTAAGCCGTAAAGCATGGCACACTGAACTATTGAGTAGTCATCAGCTTTGCTTTGCCAGACGTTCATAACTTCTGGCGTAGCTCTTGCAGGAGGCCTGGCACCTAGCGGTGCTTCCAGGACGTAATTCTTCTGTGCAGCAATGAGGATAATCCTCAAGTTATGGACCCAGTCCGTGTAATTGCTACCATCATCTTTCAACTTAGCTTTCTCAAGGAACGCATTAAAATTCAACGGAACAACAGCACGGGCCATATATCTACAATTAACATAGACAAGCAAGATACTATCAGGTACTAAGTTCATGATAAATTTAAGTTCAATTAATCATATTACTTAAGAACTCCCACTTAGATAGACATCTCTCTAATCATCTAAGTGATTACGTGATCCAAAGCAACTAAACCATGTCCGATTAACACGTGAGATGGAGTAGTTTCAATGGTGAACATCACTATGTTGATCATATCTACTATATGATTCACGCTCGACCTTTCGGTCTCTGTGTTCCGAGGCCATATCTGTACATATGCTAGGCTCGTCTAGTTTAACCTGAGTATTCCGCGTGTGCAACTGTTTTGCACCTGTTGTATTTCAACGTAGAGCCTATCACACCCGATTAACACGTGGTGTCTCAGCACGAAGAACTTTTGCAACGGTGCATACTCAGGGAGAACACTTTTATCTTGAAATTTTTGTGAGAGATCATCTTATAATGCTACCGTCAATCAAAGCAAGATAAGATGCATAAAGGATTAACATCACATGCAATCAATATAAGTGATATGATATGGCCATCATCATCTTGTGCTTGTGATCTCCATCTCCGAAGCACCGTGCTTGTGATCTCCATCTCCGAAGCACCATCATGATCACCATCGTCACTGGCTCGACACCTTGATCTCCATCGTAGTATCGTTGTCGTCTCGCCAACTTATTGCTTTTACGACTATCGCTACCGCTTAGTGATAAAGTAAAACTATTACATGGCAATTGCATCTCATACAATAAAGCGACAACCATATGGCTCCTGCCAGTTGCCGATAACTCGGTTACAAAACATGATCATCTCATACAACACATTATATCACATCATGTCTTGACCATATCACATCACAACATGCCCTGCAAAAACAAGTTAGACGACCTCTACTTTGTTGTTGCATATTTTACGTGGCTGCTACGGGCTTAGCAAGAACCGTTCTTACCTACGCATCAAAACCACAACGATAGTTTGTCAAGTTGGTGCTGTTTTAACCTTCGCAAGGACCGGGCGTAGCCACACTCGGTTCAACTAAAGTGAGAGAGACAGACACCCGCCAGTCACCTTTAAGCAACGAGTGCTCCGAACGGTGAAACCAGTCTCGCGTAAGCGTACGCGTAATGTCGGTCCGGGCCGCTTCATCTCACAATACCGCTGAACCAAAGTATGACATGCTGGTAAGCAGTATGACTTATATCGCCCACAACTCACTTGTGTTCTACTCGTGCATAGCATCAACGCATAAAACCAGGCTCGGATGCCACTGTTGGGGAACGTAGTAATTTCAAAAAAAATTCCTACGCACACGCAAGATCATGGTGATGCATAGCAACGGGAGGGGAGAGTGTTGTCCACGTACCCTCGTAGACCGACAGCGGAAGCGTTATCACAACGCGGTTGATGTAGTCGTACGTCTTCACGATCCGACCGATCAAGTACCGAACGCACGGCACCTCCGAAGTTCTACACACGTTCAGTTCGATGACGTCCCTCGAACTCCGATCCAGCCGAGTGTTGAGGGAGAGTTGGGTCAGCGCGACGGCGTGGTGACGATGATGATGTTCCACCGACGCAGGGCTTCGCCTAAGCTCCGCAACGGTATTATCGAGGTGTAATCTGGTGGAGGGGGGCACCGCACACGGCTAAAATATCGTATATCAAGTGTGTTTAGAGGTGCCCCCTGCCCCCGTATATAAAGGAGCAAGGGGGAGGCCTGCTGCCTATGGGCGCGCCAAGGAGAGGGGGGGAGTCCTCCTCCTAGTAGGAGTAGGACTCCCCTTTCCTAGTCCTACTAGGAAAAGAAGGGGGGAAGGAAAGAGAGGGAGAGGGAGAGGGAAAGGGGGCTGCGCCCCCCTCTCCTAGTCCAACTAGGACTCCTCCTGGGAGGGGGCGCACCACCTCCTGGTTGCTGCCCTCTCTCTCCCCTCAAGGCCCACTAAGGCCCAATACTTCCCCCGGGGGGTTCCGGTAACCCTCCGGCACTCCGGTTTAATCCGAAACTTCTCCGGAACATTTCCGGTGTCCGAATATAGTCGTCCAATATATCAATCTTTACGTCTCGACCATTTCGAGACTCCTCATCATGTCCGTGATCACATCCGGGACTCCGAACAACCTTCGGTACATCAATACATATAAACTCATAATAAAACTGTCATCGTAACTTTAAGCGTGCGGACCCTTTGGGTTCGAGAACTATGTAGACATGACCGAGACACCTCTCTGGTCAATAACCAATAGCGGGACCTGGATGCCCATATTGGCTCCCACATATTCTACGAAGATCTTTATCGGTCAGACCGCATAACAACATACGTTGTTCCCTTTGTCATCGGTATGTTACTTGCCCGAGATTCGATCGTCGGTATCTCGATACCTAGTTCAATCTCGTTACCGGCAAGTCTCTTTACTCGTTTCGTAATACATCATCCCGCAACTAACTCATTAGTCACAATGCTTGCAAGGCTTATAGTGATGTGCATTACCGAGTGGGCCCAGAGATACCTCTCCGACAATCGGAGTGACAAATCCTAGTCTCGAAATACGCCAACCCAACAAGTACCTTTGGAGACACCTGTAGAGTACCTTTATAATCACCCAGTTACGTTGTGACGTTTGGTAGCACACAAAGTGTTCCTCCGGTAAACGGGAGTTGCATAATCTCATAGTCATAGGAACATGTATAAGTCATGAAGAAAGCAATAGCAACATACTAAATGATCGGGTGCTAAGCTAACGTAATGGGTCATGTCAATCACGTCATTCTCCTAATGAGGTGATCCCGTTAATCAAATGACAACTCATGTCTATGGCTAGGAAACATAACCATCTTTGATTAACGAGCTAGTTAAGCAGAGGCATACTAGTGACACTCTGTTTGTCTATGTATTCACACATGTATTATGTTTCCGGTTAATACAATTCTAGCATGAATAATAAACATTTATCATGATATAAGGAAATATATAATACTTTATTATTGCCTCTAGGGCATATTTCCTTCATCCCGGTGACCAGCCATTTTCTCGTGAGTGAGGAGCGGAGTCCACTCCTCTGGAGAATAACCCGCCTAGCATGGAAGATACAGACAGCCCTAGTTGATACATGAGCTATTCGAGCATGCAAAACAGAATTTCATTTGAAGGTTTAGAGTTTGGCACATACAAATTTACTTGGAACGGCAGGTAGATACCGCATATATAGGAATGTATAGTGGACTCATATGGAATAACTTTGGGGTTTAAGGGATTGGATGCACAAGCAGTATTCCCGCTTAGTACAAGTGAAGGCTAGAAAAAGACTGGGAAGCGACCAACTAGAGAGCGACAACAGTCATGAACATGCATTAAAATTAATAAACATGGAGTGCAAGCATGAGTAGGATATAATCCACCATGAACATAAATATCGTGAAGGCTATGTTGATTTGTTTCAACTACATGCGTGAACATGTGCCAAGTCAAGTCACTCGAATCGTTCAAAGGAGGATACCACCCTATCATACCACATCACAACCATTTTAATAGCATGTTGGCACGCAAGGTAAACCATTATAAACTCCTAGCTAATTAAGCATGGCATAAGCAACTATAATCTCTAATTGTCGTTGCAAACATGTTCATTCATAATAGGCTGAGTCAGGAACGATGAACTAATCATATTTACAAAAACAAGAGAGGTCGAGTTCATACCAGCTTCTCTCATCTCAATCAGTTCATCATATATCGTCATTATTGCCTTTCACTTGCACGACCGAACGATGTGTATAATAATAATAATAGTGCACGTGCATTGGACTAAGCTGGAATCTGCAAGCGTCTGACATATAGGAGAAGACAAGATAATATGGGCTCTTGGTTAAATCAAAAATTATGCATATGAGAGCCACTTTAACATTTTCATTATGGTCTTCTCCTCTCGACCCCCCCAAAAAAGAAAAGAAATAAAACTATTTACACGGGAAAGCTCCAACAAGCAAAATAAGAACATGAAATCTTTTTGGGTTTTCTTTTTAATTACTACTACAAGCATGGAAAGTAAACTAGCTAAAAGCTACAACTATTTTTTTTGTTTTTCTTAAGTTTTTTCAAACACACAAGAAGAAAGCATAAAAAAGGGAAATAAACTAGCATGGATAGTACAATGAAAAAGTATGAGCACTGACAAATAGCATGAGTGTGTGAACATGAATGTAATGTCGGTGAGAAATATGTACTCCCCCAAGCTTAGGCTTGTGGCCTAAGTTGGTCCATTGCCACGGCAGGCCTGGCGGATATCCAAAGTTGTAGTTGGGGTCGTACTGAGATGCAGCGGCTATCGCATCATGGGCTGCAGCTTGGAGGCGAGCTGTCTCAGTCCTCCTCTCGTACTCGTTTGCCTCCTCCCTGGTTATAACATGTCTCCCTTTTGCCTGAAAGTCAAAGAAAGTAGGAGCAAGGAGAGCGACGTGATAGGTGCGTCGTCTGTCAAAGATTAGTCGGTACTGGAGGAACTGATCGTTCCTCCAGATAAACTGATGATGGACCATAGCCTCATAATCTAAATAAACAGGAGGCAACTTAATATCATACTCACGTATGGGTATATCAAGAAAATTAGCTAAACGGGTTGCATAAATTCCACCAAAGAAATCTCCATTAATTCTATTATTATGCAACCTGCGTGCAACAATGGCTCCCAAATTATAATGTTTATCTCCTAATACAGCACTCCTGAGAACACTGAGGTCAGGGACACACATGTGACATGCTTCATCCTTACCATTTATGCACCTACCTATGAAGAGAGCAAAATAATGTATAGCAGGAAAATGAATGCTCCCTATGGTAGCTTGTGTTATATCTCTAGACTCCCCCACAGTTATACTAGCAAGAAAATCTCTAAACTCAGATTTGCGAGGCTCACTAGTGCTACCCCATTGTGGAAGTTTGCAAGCAGTATTAAAATCCTCTAGGTCCATAGTATAAGAATTTTCATAAAGAACAAACAGGACAGTTTGAGAATTGCGTGATGATGAAAATTCAAACCTTCTCACAAAGGAATCAGTGAGATAGTGGTACTGGCGGCACTTATCTGCCTCGAAGCTCCCAAGATCAGCATTACGCACATATGCGTCAAATTCCTCCTTGATTCCTGCTCGAACCATAAAGTCCTCTGACGGCTGTCTGTGTCAAAACCGGCGGATCTCGGGTAGGGGGTCCCGAACTGTGCGTCTAGGATCGATGGTAACAGGAGACGGGGGACACAATGTTTACCCAGGTTCAGGCCCTCTCTATGGAGGTAATACCCTACTTCCTGCTTGATTGATCTTGATGAATATGAGTGTTACAAGAGTTGATCTACCACGAGATCGTAATGGCTAAACCCTAGAAGTCTAGCCTATGTGAATATGGTAATGAATCTGTCCTATCCGGACTATGCTCTCCGGTTTATATAGACACCGGAGAGATCTAGGGTTACATGAGGTCGGTTACATAGGAGGAAATCTTCATAATAGGTCACCTAGCTTGCCTTCCACGCCAAGCAGAGTCCAATCCGGACACGGGTATTGTCTTCGGCCTTCGTATCTTCACAGCCCATCGGTCCGGCCCATGGATAACAGGCCGGACGCCCGAGGACCCCTTAGTCCAGGACTCCCTCGGTAGCCCCTGAACCTGGCTTCAATGACGAGGAGTCTGGCGCGCAGATTGTCTTCGGCATTGCAAGGCGGGTTCCCCTTCTTCCGAACCCCAAGGTAGTCTTCGGATGTGACGATTGTATCCGAACCTGTGTATATAATTTGCAGAAAATACAATACTCCACGAGTCCAATCCGCGGACAACTTTTTATGACATTGTATCACGCCTGCCCGGTTATTATTTCCAACCGTTGGCTAGCCCGTCGCCCCACGTCTCGGGAAGCGGTTTTATTGGCATGTCTTGTCAAAGCAGAGATCGTGTCCCCTTATTCGCGGGATTTTCAACAATGCAGGTATGGGTAACCCAACCGTCCCCTGGGTACAACTCTTTGGGGACAGGTAAGTTTCAAGACCCAGGAGGGGACGCTCGATATTCTGGGCCTTCATATAGGGACCCAGACTTGTCTTCTTCTTCCGTGCTTGCTTCTTCCTCAACCCCAGCCACCTCGAGTTCTAGCCCTCGAGTTCCAATCACCACCAGCCCCAATCATGTCCGGGTCCAGCCGTTCAGGCCAGTGGGTGGCCTCTTCCGTCACAGAGGAGGATATTGCGAAGCTCCGCGTAGCAAGGTACCTGACCCCAGAAATCCTTCATCGGCTTCCTGCCGAGGAGCAGATTATTCGCACCCCCAAATCCGGCGACAGGGTAGTATTTGTGTCCCACTTCCTCCATGGGTTAGGGTTTGCGCTTAACCCCTTCGTCCGGGGGCTCATGTTCTACTATGGGCTAGATTTTCACGATCTGGCCCCGGACTCTATTCTTCTCATCTCGGCATTCATCGTCATGTGTGAGGCCTTCCTCCGGACTCCTCCGCACTTTGATTTGTGGCTCAAGACCTTTGATGTGAGCCCGCGGGTGATAGAGGGGGAGCAGGCAGAGTGCGGCAGCGTTGTAATAAACAAGCTTGCCAGCGCGGTTTGGTTTGAAGGATCCTTCACCGAGTCTTCCGAACTATGGCAGCAGGGGTGGTTTTATGTCAACGAGCCGTGGGGCTCCAAGTGGGTGGCTACGCCTGCGTTCCGACCCGGCCCTCCGACTCAGCTTGCTTCATGGATCAACAAGGGGTTGGACTGGGGATCCGCTAATGAGGTGCAGACTCTGCAAGGTCGCATCCGAAGCCTTATGGAGAAGGGCATCGATCTTGTGAACGTCGTTCAGGTAATGCTGGTCCGCCGGATCCTGCCGTGTCAACGGCGGCCTCTCCGTATGTGGGAGTTCAATCCAGAAGGGCGGTGGACTCTTCAGCACTTCTTCGGTACTACGGACGAAGGAACGTGGAAGTTATATTTCGGGGAGCAAGAGCAATGGCCGGACACCACCGAAGACGTCGGCCTCGACTGCAATCATCCGGACACTCCGGTAAGTATTCAATCTCCTCACACCTTTCATTCAAGCATCTCTTGACAAGGCACTAAACAACCTGCCCTTATACAGGACTGGATAAAGAAAGCGGTGTTAATCTGGTGTCCGGCGCCCCTTCCCGAAGACCCTGCGTCCGCCCTACTGACGCGGATGTTGATCCCGACACCGTACCTGGTGTCTACAGAGGGGGGCGAGAGCGGGGAGCCCAGAGGAGATGTCCATCCTACGGGCGATTTAGGCGCTGTGTTCGGGGAAACCGAAACCCTTTTGCCCAGGGGAAAAGGCGTGGAGGGGGCACTTTATGGCAAGAAGAGGGCCGCCTCTGGAGGTCAGGAGGGGAAGCCTTCCAAGAAAGGGAAAATGCCATCGTCGGGCGGCTTGGGCCGGGCAAGCGATGTTGTCATTGAGATTGATGATGAGGACGAACCTCCGGCCAGACCGTAAGTGGAGCAGGGCACTTTAACCATACCTCATTCTTATTACCGAAATAACCCTCCGACATATGTGCGTCCTCGCAGGTTAACGCCTGGTGTTTCTCAATCATCCTCCTCCTCGGGAGAGCTTCTTCCGGAGATGATGGAGAGTGACACGCCTTCTCCGGCCTCCTCGCCTAACAGGGCGGATGATCTCGGGGTGTCGTCCCGGAGGGCTCCTCCCAACCGGCAAGTAGCGCAGGAAACGAGGAAGGAGCTACCCGAAGGTGGTGCCTCTGTCACTCAGGGTCCGGGGACCAAGAATGACGGCCCCGAACTGTCCGGTTTACAGCCGGAGACAATGCTGGAGGCGGGTAAGCGGATTCCTTCAAAGGAATGTCATGCTCCGGCAGCGGTGTCCGAAGACCCAGGAGTGCCAGAGACGCTGACGGACATGCTGCGACGAGCGTCCGTTTCAGAGGAGCACCATGCCTTAATAGTTACGATGGTCGAAAAAGTTGTATCCGCGAAGAGCGGGTTGAACGAGGCCTTTACGAGCCTTCTGAGAGGTTTTGAGGTTTGTGATGTAATGTTGCCAATTGAATAATATTGACAGAATGCACCTGTTGTGTATGCAGTAGCCCCTGAGACTCGGATCGCCAAGGGAAGTGATCGGAGGATCGAAAAGATATTTTCAGGTACTAACCTTGGTTTAATTTGGAATGCAGGCTGTCTCCCCTCCTGCCACTGCCCGAAATTCGGAGGTAACCGAACTGCAGCGAAAGCTGGATATTGCGGAGGATGACATTGCTTTAATCAACAGGCGTCTTGACGACTCGCAAGGTATATATTTCGAGCATTCCTTCCACCAATATGCTTGTAATGTAAGCCTGACTCTGAAGAGAGTTTGATATGAAATGTGCATCAATGCAGATGGTGCTGCCGCCATGGAAGCCCTTCGGGCGGAGCTAGCCCGGGCCAAGGAGCAGGCCCGGTTTAGTAATGCGGCTGCCGAAAAGGCATCGGCTGAATTGAAGGCCGAACAAGCCGCGCGGCGCCAGGACAAGGAGGCAATGTCCACCATGGCGCGCGAGTTAGAGAATGCGGCTGGCCGCTGTAAACTTCTTGTGAAGGAAAATGAAGCCAAAACGGCTGAACTTGACAAGGCCTTATGAGAGGCGAGGGAAGCGCGATCTGAATCCAAAGCAGCCCGTGAGGAGATCCGGCAAGCTGGGGAGATTGTGGCTGGCAAGCCCTTTTTGCTACAGGCTAAGTTCGGCGACCCGAACTATGCTCAGCTTAACCAAGTATGGAGTTCTCCGGACAATTTTTTAGACTTGCCGAAGAGTTCTTCTGATGCGGCGCAGTTTTATCAGGCGTAAGAGGGGTATGCAACGGAGAAGCTTTTCTGGTCGCAATTTGGCGCGTCGAAGCGCCCTCTGTTGCTGAATGAACAGATGTCCCAGTGGGCCGAGCTGCATAGGATATCCGGCGCTGCCATGAAGAACGTCTTAGTCCGTTTGTGGCTGACCGAACCTGTTCCGAGTAGTTACTTCGGCCTGGTGCAACGGCTTGCTGACGCGGTGCCGTGTATCGACACTGTGAAGCGGTCGGCGTGCATTGAAGGTGCATGGATGGCCTTCGCCCGAGTCAAGACATTCTGGGGGAAGATGAAGGCCATCGATGTTGCGACGAAGAGTCTACCCAAAGGCAAGGACTGTCCGGAACCGGAGCATCATTTTGGAGACGTCCTAGAGGCCGCCCGCTTGATAGAGGGTCAATGCTCGAAAGACATAATATTCGAGTGATGTGTACAAGGGTTGTAACGGACAACTTTATAATTAATCTATTTTTTTGCTCGAAAGCTTGTATTCCTCCTGTGCGGTCGTTTTAATGTAATTTGAAAGTTTTCCAGTCGCCGGCTTCAGCCCCCTCGTAGGAAATACGGGGGTGTTCAGAAAAGCATTGAATCACTCTTTATCCAACGTCTTGGTCCATAAAGGAGGTGATAATGCGACGAACCAGGCAATCAGACTATAGGGTGTTAACACTTTCACTTAGCCATAGGAGTTTTATGGTGGGGCTACGACATAGCCCCTAGTATGTATGCGGCGTATCATAATATTGTGCCTTACATGTTTTGATCTGAAAAAGATCCTTCGTGTAACACGGAGAATCACTAAAGATTCGAATAAGTTGTCAAGTGGTTGACCAGCTCTCGCCGCATCATGCCAGTCAGTTTTCGGCTTTCTCTACTGAGGTGCTCATCCGGTCAAAGCCAGGGCACAATCGCAGTAGTTCTCCCTTTACTACCCTAGCCGATAGAGCGGAACGTAGGGTAGCAAGCACAGGAGCCGAGCAACCCAACTATTGACCAAAGACAATGATTCGGAGCTGATGCATATAAGGCCAAACTTGCAACGCCGAAGTATGCTATAGAGCTGTTCAGACTTTTATTGGCGACTCATTTGCTCCCATACCGGGCCTCTGGCATGTTATGCCGAGACGCGTCTTGTGACACAGCCATTGCGGCCGTACTCATTGTAGCAAGAGTATTTTAAGATTAGCTCGGATAAAGTTTACTGGGAGTGGAGCAATATGCCAATGATAAATTCATATATAAAAAAGAAAAACCACAACCCGGCTATTTGACATGCTCGGGGTCGGGAACGGAGGAAAAAGGGCATAGTACAGGCTCAAAATAACGAGTGCGGTCTACAAAAAGCTATTTTGGACCTCCTGTCGCACGTCTGTGCCGCCCGTCCTCTGGGAGGGGAATTCTTAACGGAAGTAGCCCCTTAGGTGAGTGTACAGATCCGAACTTCGATAGAGTCCGTTGTAGGTGCTGTCCTGTTGGTCACCTGTTTATAATAAAGAAAAGTGAAGAAAACAGATAAAAACATTACGGGAATGTTTGCAGGGGTGCCCGTATTGTGCCGCCGCCGATGCCCATGGTATCTTGAGCGCGTAGTGATGTACGCGTGGTGTAGATCTTGCCAGCATAGTGGGTGGGTGGCGGAAGCCGAACTGCTATTTCTGCTCTGGTAGTGGTCGAACGTCGGAGGGAAACTGTTTCTGGCCCCTGGTGTTCGGTTGGCGAGCTGCTCCATCGTCTTTATCGCTTGGTGGCCTCCTCCCCTTGTATTTGGCGTTAAGTTTGCCTGCCTGCTTAAAGACCCAACAGTTTCTGTGGGTGTGATTGGCTAGCTTATCAGGGTGACCGTGAATCTGACAAGGTCGGTTCAGTATCCTGTCGAGGGCGGATGGTCCATCCTGGCTGGCCTTAAATGGCTTCTTCCATTGACCGGGCTTCGGATTGTGAAATCCGGCGTTGACCGCTATGTCGCGTAATCTTTCATTATTGTTGTGACTGTTGTGTTTGGTTAGTCGTGGCTTGCCGTTGCCGTCTCGGATTTCGGAAGTGCCCGGGTCACTAGCGTTGTTGCTTTTACGAGCGAGCCAGTTGTCTTCTCCCGAACAAAAGCGAGTCATTAGAGCGGTAAGGGCGGTAATGGATTTAGGTCCTTCCTGGCCGAGGTGGCGTGCTAGCCATTCATCCCGGACGCTATGTTTGAAGGCCGCGAGGGCTTCCGCATCCGGACAGTCGACAATTTGGTTCTTTTTTACTAAGAACCTGGTCCAGAGCTCCCTGGCTGACTCGCCGGGCTGTTGGACAATATGACTTAAGTCGTCGGCATCTGGCGGCCGGACATATATTCCTTGGAAGTTGTCACGAAAGGCGTCTTCCAAATCTTCCCAGCTGCCAATAGAATTTTCTGACAAACTGTTTAGCCAGTACCGTGCTAGCCTCTTAAGCTTGAGAGGCAGGTATTTAATGGCATGAAGGTCGTCTCCGCGAGCCAGGTGGATATGGAGGAGATAGTCCTCAATCCATACTGCGGGATCTGTTGTTCCATCATATGATTCGATGTTGATGGGTTTGAACCCATCTGGAAATTCGTGCTCCATTACCTCGTTGGTGAAGCAAAGCGGGTGCGTGGCTCCTCTATGTTGGGCCACACTGTGAAGCACCTCCTTTGGATGCCGTTGGCGGCTTCGGGCGTGGTTGGCTTGGTTGAGTCCGGCTGATTGACCATCATAACCGGTCGGGGCATATCCCCGCGATCTGTACGTCGATCTTGTCTGTCCTGCTCCGCCCACTAAACTTTGGCGGATGTCGCCATTGTTTTCCCGAACCTTCTTGTTCTTACGGCCGGATTGGTTTGTATGGTATTCTGCTTGGGCTGCTGCCTTATCCGGACAGAACTGTGGTCGACCTGCCGCATTATTCGATGGTGGGACGGGCTCCAGCGCCTTGCCATCATGTGGAGGGAGCCACCTGCATTTGGGGTGGCTTTTGTCCGGGCCACTAGGGCCGTATTCTATTGCGGCTAGGACCTCGGTCCATTTATCATTGAGCAGATCTTGGCTTGCTTGAAGCTGCAGCTGCTTTATTCTTAGATTCCTTGCTGTGGCTATTAGCCGGTGTTTAAAGCGCTCCTGCTCGAGAGGTTCCTCCGGCATGATGAATTCTTCGTTGTCGAGGCTCTCCTCTTCCTCAGAGAGGGGAAGATAATTGCTATCCTCCGAGTCTCCGTACATGACCTGTTCATCGGGTCTATCTTGCCCGCTTTCCTAGTCCTCCTGTTCGGATCCTGCCTCAACAGGGTCTTTGTTGTCCGGAGTAGTATCACCTCCGTTGCTAGTATTGTTTTCTCTTGGGCGACGTGACCTAGAGCGGCGCCGGGGGCGCCGGTGTTCGGATTGTGTAGCAGGAGGTTTATCCTCAACTGGATCCTCCTTGTCATCGTCGATATCGTTTTTGGGTGTGTCTACCATACACACGTCATACCAGGAAGTGGTCGTCCTGCGTCTAGCGGATAGTAAGATCTGGCCTTGCCCCTCATCGTCGTCCATACCGTCGATGTCTTCGGGGCAGAGGTCAAGCATGTTGGTTGGGTCTTCGACAGTGGCTATGAAGTGGGTGGCGGGTGGAAAGCAAAATTCTCCGTCATCCGCCGTAAGGTCGAACCGGACATAGTTCGGCGACGAGCCATCTGCCAGGGATAGGTTTTTTAGTGAGCTTAGTAGATCGCCCATAGGCGAGTGCTGAAAGACATCTGCAGCGCTGAACTTGAATATCGATAAATGATCGAGTTCCGTATCCACGAGCTCGCAGGGTTCGGAACTCGATATCGGAGACGAGTCCGGGGTTCCGTTGATGCAGGTATCATATGAAGTGGGATCTGCGCGCGGCTCCAACGCCGCAGTCTCGGTAGCCCCCGTGATGGGGTTGAGTCTCCCATCTTCGGACGTCTTGATCTGCTCCGGATCTAAGGCCGGAGTTGTTACAGGAGCTATCTCCTGGATGCGGCCCGATGACATGTTTAAACCATGTTCAACGGGGCGAAGGGGAGCGATTGCCGCGGTCTCAAATCCGTCAAAGATCAAGTACCCACGGATGTCCCTCACGTAGTTCAAACTTCCGAATTTGACCTGATGGCCAGGGGCGTAGCTATCGATCTGCTCCAAATGGCCGAGCGAGTTGGCCCGTAGTACGAAGCCGCCGAACACAAAGATTTATCCGGGGAGAAAGGTTTCTCCCTGAACAGCGCCACCACCGACGATTGAAGGGGCCATCGAGCCTTATGTCGACGGCATAGTGGAACTCTCAATGAAAGCACCAATGTCGGTGTCAAAACCGGCGGATCTTGGGCAGGGGGTCCCGAACTGTGCGTCTAGGATCGATGGTAACAGGAGACAGGGGACACAATGTTTACCCAGGTTCAGGCCCTCTCTATGGAGGTAAGACCCTACTTCCTGCTTGATTGATCTTGATGAATATGAGTGTTACAAGAGTTGATCTACCACGAGATCGTAATGGCTAAACCCTAGAAGTCTAGCCTATATGAATATGGTAATGAATCTGTCCTATCCGGACTATGCTCTCCGGGTTATATAGACACCGGAGAGATCTAGGGTTACATGAGGTCGGTTACATAGGAGGAAATCTTCATAATAGGTCGCCTAGCTTGCCTTCCACGCCAAGTAGAGTCCAATCCGGACACGGGTATTGTCTTCGGCCTTCGTATCTTCACAGCCCATCGGTCCGGCCCATGGATAACAGACCGGACGCCCAAGGACCCTTAGTCCAGGACTCCCTCAACGGCCATTCACAAGCCCGCACTTGAGCTTCCCTCGGTGGTTCATCGTCCGCATCACGTATTGCGAGCCTGGGTCCTTGCTTCCTTGAAGGACCACCTTGGTACATTTTCCTAAACATAATTCTTCCTCTGAAAAATTTCTGAAAATTGTAGTAACTTCAAATAAAAGTGAACCAAACTCAACAAAATTGATAGCAACTGCTCCCACATGTGCCTAGAGACTATATCATGCATTAGAACTACTTGGGACCAAATAAATTTGACATGAAAGCTCAAGAACAGGGTCACCTAAGCAACAAAAAATTGCAATGAATAAAGCACTAGAACAAAAACTAATTGGACCATTGGAGGAGTGACATACCGAAGATCAATCCCCCAAAGCAGTTTTGTGAGTGGAGCTTTGAGCAAGGAGATCGAAAATCGCAGCAAAATGAGCTAGAACTCATGCTTGAGCTGGTTGGTGATTTTTTTGGGAGGAAGAAGGAGTGTGTGGTGGCTGGAATAAGTGGAGGGGAGCCACCATGGGCCCACGAGGCAGGGGGCGCGCCCAGGGGGTGGGCGCACTGTGGACCCTCATGGCCAGGTGCTTGCTCCCCCTGCTGTGTTCTCAGTGCCAGATATTCTCAAATATTCTAGAAAAAAATCATATTTCATTTTCGGGGCATTTGGAGAACTTTTATTTTCAGGGTATTTTTTATTGCACGGATAATTCAGAAAACTGACAGAAAATACTATTTTTGCTTTATTTAATCTAAATAACAGAAAGTAAAAGGAGGGTACAGAAGGTTGTGCTTTCTAACTTCATCCATCTCATGCTCATCAAAAGGAATCCACTAACAAGGTTGATCAAGTCTTGTTAACAAACTCATTCTGAATAACATGGAACCAGAGAATTCTCGAATAGCACTAGGTTACCTCAACGGGGATATGCACGTCCCCAATAATAAGAATATCATATCTCTTTTTGACAGTAGGAAGAGGAAATTCAAAACCTCCAATAGTAATCGATGGAATTTTTCCAATAGAATTGATGCTGTGGACTTGCGGTTGTTTCCTCGGAAAGTGTGCCGTATGCTCATTACCATTAACATGAAAAGTGGCATTGCCTTTATTGCAATCAATAACAGCCCCTGCAGTATTCAAAAAGGGTCTTCCAAGAATAATAGACATACTATCGTCCTCGGGAATATCAAGAATAACAAAGTCCGTTAAAATAGTAACGTTTGCAACTACAACAGGCACATCCTCACAAATACCGACAGGTATAGCAGTTGATTTATCGGCCATTTGCAAAGATATTTCAGTAGGTGTCAACTTATTCAAATGAAGTCTATGATATAAAGAGAGAGACATAACACGAACACCGGCTCCAAGATCACATAATGCAGTTCTAACATAGTTTCTTTTAATGGAGCATGGTATAGTTGGTACTCCTGGATCTCCAAGTTTCTTAGGTATTCCACCCTTAAAAGTGTAATTAGCAAGCATGGTGGAAATTTCAGCTTCCGGTATCTGTCTCTTGTTAGTAACAATATCTTTCATATACTTAGCATAAGGATTCATTTTGAGCATATCAGTTAAACGCATACACAAAAAGATAGGTCTAATAATTTCAGCAAAGTGCTCAAAATCCTCATCATCCTTTTTCTTGCATGGTTTGGGAGGAAAAGGCATGGGTTTCTGAACCCATGGTTCTCTTTCTTTACCGTGCTTCCTAGCAACAAAGTCTCTCTTATCATAACGTTGATTCTTTGATTGTGGGTTATCAAGATCAACAACAGGTTCAATTTCTACATCATGGTTATTACTAGGTTGAGCATCAACATGAACATCATCATTAACATTATCACTAGGTTCATGTTCATTTCCAGATTGTGTTTTAGCATCAGAGATAGAAATATCATTGGGATTCTCAGGTGTGTCTACAACAGGTTCCCTAGAAGCATGCAAAGTCCTATCATTTTTCTTTTTCTTCCTCTTAGAAGGACTAGGTGTATCTACATTAGTTCTCTGAGAATCCTTCTCAATTCTCTTAGGGTGACCTTCAGGATACAAAGGTTCCTGAGTCACTTTACCCCCTCTAGTTGCAACTCTAACAGCAAAGTCATTATTCTTACTATTCAATTCACTGAGCAAATCATTCTGAGCTTTAAGTACTTGTTCTACTTGGGTGGTAACCATAGAAGCATGTTTACTAATGAGTTTAAGTTCACCCTTAACTCTAGACATATAATCACCCAAGTGTTCAATCATATAAGCATTGCGTTTTAATTCTCTGCCAAAATAAGCATTGAATTTTTCTTGCTTAACCATAAAGTTATCAAAATCATCCAAACATTGGCTAACAAACTTAGTAGGAGGGATTTCAGCTTTATCATATCTATAGAGAGAATTTACCTTTACTACCTGTGTCGGGTTATCAAGACCATGTGTTTCTTCAATAGGTGATGAATTAAGACCATGTATTTCTTCAATAGGAGGTAAATTCTTAACATCTTCAGCTTTAATACCCTTTTCCTTCATAGATTTCTTTGCCTCTTCCATATCTTCAGGACTGAGAAATAGAATACCCCTTTTCTTCGGAGTTGGCTTAGGAGTTGGTTCAGGAAGTCTCCAATTATTTTCATTGGTCAACATATTATTCAATAGAATTTCAGCTTGATCAACTGTTCTTTCCCTGAAAACACAACCAGCACAACTATCCATGTGGTCTCTGGAAGCATCGGTTAGTCCATTGTAAAAGATATCAAGTATTTCATTTTTCTTGAGAGGATGATCAGGCAAAGCATTAAGTAATTGGAGAAGCCTCCCCCAAGCTTGTGGGAGACTCTCTTCTTCAATTTGCACAAAATTATATATTTCCCTCAAAGCAGCTTGTTTCTTATGAGCGGGGAAATATTTAGTAGAGAAGTAATAAATCATATCCCGGGGACTACGCACACAACCAGGATCAAGAGAATTAAACCATATCTTAGCATCTCCCTTTAATGAGAACAGAAATAATTTAAGGATATAATAGTAGCGAGTTTTCTCATCATTAGTGAACAGGGTTGCTATATCATTTAATTTAGTAAGATGTGCCACAACAGTTTCAGATTCATAGCCATAAAAAGGATCAGACTCAACCAAGGTAATTATATCAGTATCAACAGACAAATCATAATCCTTATCAGTAATAAAGATAGGTAAAGTAGCATAAGCAGGATCATATTTCATTCTAGCATTTAGAGTTTTTTCTTTCAGCTTAGCTAATAATTTCTTAAGATCACTTCTATCATTGCAAGCAAGAAAATCTCTAGCAGTTTCTTCATCCATAACATAACCCTCAGGCACAACAGGCAATTCATATCTAGGGGGAGAATCTTCATCATCACTTTCATCAATATTATCAGTTTCAATAATTTCATTCTCTCTAGCCCTAGCCAGTTGTTCATCAAGAAATTCACCAAGTGGCACAGTAGTATCAAGCATAGAAGTAGTTTCATCATAAGTATCATGCATAGCAGAAGTGGCATCATCAATAACATGTGACATATCAGAATTAGTAGCAGAAGCAGGTTTAGGTGTCGCAAGCTTACTCAAAACAGAAGGTGAATCAAGTGCAGAGCTAGATGGCAGTTCCTTACCTCACCTCGTAGTTGAGGGATAAATCTTGGTTTTTTCGTCTTTCAAGTTCTTCATAGTGACCAGCATATATAAATCCCAAGTGACTCAAAGAATCGAGCTATGCTCCCCGGCAACGGCGCCAGAAAATAGTCTTGATAACCCACAAATATAGGGGATCGCAACAGTTTTCGAGGGTAGAGTATTCAACCCAAATTTATTGATTTGACACAAGGGGAGCCACAAAATATTCTCAAGTATTAGCAGTTGAGTTGTCAATTCAACCACACCTGGATAACTTAGTATCTGCAGCAAAGTATTTAGTAGCAAAGTAATATGGAAGTAACGGTAACGGTGGCAACGGAAAAGTAAATAAGCGAAGAACAATATATGAAAAGCTCGTAGGCATTGGATCGGTGATGGAGAATTATGCCGGATGCGATTATTCATGCAACAGTTATAACATAGGGTGACAAGAACTAGCTCCAATTCATCAATGTAATGTAGGCATGTATTCCGAATATAGTCATCCGTGCTTATGGAAAAGAACTTGCATGACATCTTTTGTCCTACCCTCCCGTGGCAGCGGGGTCCTAATGGAAACTAAGGGATATTAAGGCCTCCTTTTAATAGAGTACCGGACCAAAGCATTAACACATAGTGAATACATGAACTCCTCAGACTACGGTCATCACCGGAAGTGGTCCCGATTATTGTCACTTCGGGGTTGCCAGATCATAACACATAGTAGGTGACTATAGACTTGCAAGATAGGATCAAGAACTCACATATATTCATGAAAACATAATAGGTTCAGATCCGAAATCATGGCACTCGGGCCCTAGTGACAAGCATTAAGCATAGCAAAGTCATAGCAACATCAATCTCAGAACATAGTGGATACTAGGGATCAAACCCTAACAAAACTAACTCAATTACATGATAAATCTCATCCAACCCATCACCGTCCAGCAAGCCTACGATGGAATTACTCACGCACGGCGGTGAGCAACATGAAATTGGTGATGGAGGATCGTTGATGATGACGATGGCGATGGATTCCCCTCTCCGGAGCCCCGAACGGACTCCAGATCAGCCCTCCCGAGAGAGATTAGGGCTTGGCGGCGGCTCCATATCGTAAAACGCGATGAATCCTTCTCTCTGATTTTTTCTCCCCGAACGTGAATATATAGAGTTGGAGTTGAGGTCGGTGGAGGTTCAGGGGGCCCACGAGGCAGGGAGGCGCGCCCAGGGGGGTAGGCGCGCCCCCACCCTCGTGGACAGGGTGTGGGCCCCCTGACCTTGATTCTTTCGCCAGTATTTTTTTATTAATTCCAAAATAATTCTCCGTTGATTTTCAGGTCATTCCGAGAACTTCTATTTCTGCACAAAAATAACACCATGGCAATTCTGCTGAAAACAGCGTCAGTCCAGGTTAGTTCCATTCAAATCATGCAAATTAGAGTCCACAACAAGGGCAAAAGTGTTTGGAAAAGTAGATACGACGGAGAGGTATCAACTCCCCCAAGCTTAAACCTTTGCTTGTCCTCAAGCAATTTAGTTGATAAAATGAAAGTGATAAAGAAAAACTTTTACAAACTCTGTCTGCTCTTGTTGTTGTAAATATGTAAAGCCAACATTCAAGTTTTCAGCAAAGATTATGAACTAACCATATTCACAGTAACATTTAGGTATCATGTTTACTCATATCAATGGCATAATCAACTAGTGAGCAATAATAATAAATCTCGGATGACAACACTTTCTCAAAACAATCATAATATGATATAACAAGATGGTATCTCGCTAGCCCTTTCCGAGACCGCAAAACATAAATGTAGAGCACCTTTAAAGATCAAGGACTGACTAAACATTGTAATTCATGGTAAAAGAGATCCAGTCATAGTCATACCCAATATAAATTAATAGTAATGGATGCAAATGACAGCGGTGCTCTCCAGCTGGTGCTTTTTAATAAGAGGGTGATGACTCAACATAAAAGTAAATAGATAGGCCCTTCGCAGAGGGAAGCAGGGATTTGTAGAGGTGCCAGAGCTCGATTTTAAAGCAGAGAAATAATAGTTTGAGCGGCATACTTTCATTGTCAACAGAACAACCGAGAGATCTCGATATCTTCCATGCTACACACATTATAGGCGGTTCCCAAGCAGAATGGTAAAGTTTGTATCCCCCCTCCACCAACAAGAATCAATCCATGGCTGGCTCGAAACAACGAGTGCCTCCAACTAACAAGAGTCCCGGGGGAGTTTTGTTTGCAATTATTTTGATTTGATTTGCATAAAGCATGGGACTGGGCATCCCGGTGACCAGCCATTTTCTCGTGAGTGAGGAGCGGAGTCCACTTCTCTTGAGAAAAACCCGCCTAGCATGGAAGATACAGACATCCCTAGTTGATACATGAGCTATTCGAGCATGCAAAACAGAATTTCATTTGAAGGTTTAGAGTTCAAATTTACTTGGAACGGCAGGTAGACACCGCATCTATAGGAAGGTATAGTGGACTCATATGGAATAACTTTGGGGTTTAAGGGATTGGATACACAAGCAGTATTCCCGCTTAGTACAAGTGAAGGCTAGAAAAAGACTGGGAAGCGACCAACTAGAGAGCGACAACAATCATGAACATGCATTAAAATTAATAAACATTGAGTGCAAGCATGAGTAGGATATAATCCACCATGAACATAAGTATCGTGAAGGCTATGTTGATTTTGTTTCAACTGCATGCGTGAACATGTGCCAAGTCAAGTCACTCGAATCGTTCAAAGGAGGATACCACCCTATCATACCACATCACAACCATTTTAATAGCATGTTGGCACGCAAGGTAAACCATTATAAACTCCTAGCTAATTAAGCATGGCATAAGCAACTATAATCTCTAATTGTCGTTGCAAACATGTTCATTCATAATAGGCTGAGTCAGGAACGATGAACTATCATATTTACAAAAACAAGAGAGGTCGAGTTCATACCAGCTTCTCTCATCTCAATCAGTTCATCATATATGATCATTATTGCCTTTCACTTGCACGACCGAACGATGTGTATAATAATAGTAGTGCACGTGCATTGGACTAAGCTGGAATCTGCAAGCGTCTGGCATATAGGAGAAGACAAGATAATATGGGCTCTTGGTTAAATCAACAATAATGCATATGTGAGCCACTTAAACATTTTCATTATGGTCTTCTCCTCTCGACCCCCAAAGAAAAGAAAATAAATAAAACTATTTACACGGGAAAACTCCCAACAAGCAAAAGAAGAATAGGAAATCTTTTTGGGTTTTCTTTTTAATTACTACTACAAGCATGGAAAGTAAACTAGCTAAAAGCTACAACTAATTTTTTTTGTTTTTCTTAAGGTTTTTCAAACACACAAGAAGAAACCATAAAAAGGGAAATAAACTAGCATGGATAGTACAATGAAAAAGTATGAGCATCGACAACTAGCATGAGTGTGTGAACATGAATTTAATGTCGGTGAGAAATATGTACTCCCCCAAGCTTAGGCTTTTGGCCTAAGTTGGTCTATTGCCACGGCTGGCCTGGCGGATATCCAAAGTTGTAGTTGGGGTCGTATTGAGATGCAGCGGCTATCGCATCGTGGGCTGCAGCTTGGAGGCGAGCTGTCTCAGTCCTCCTCTCGTACTCATTCGCCTCCTCCCTGGTTATAACATGTCTCCCTTTTGCCTGAAAGTCAAAGAAAGTAGGAGCAGGGAGAGCGACGTGATAGGTGCGTCGTCTGTCAAAGATTAGTCGGTACTGGAGGAACTGATGACGAACCATAGCGTCATAATCTAAATAAACAGGAGGCAACTCAATATCATACTCACGTATGGGTATGTCAAGAAAATTAGCTAAACGGGTTGCATAAATTCCACCAAAGAAATCTCCATTAATTCTATTATTATGCAACCTACGTGCAACAATGGCTCCCAAATTATAATGTTTATCTCCTAATACAACACTCCTGAGAACACTGAGGTCAGGGACACACATGTGACATGCTTCATCCTTACCATTTATGCACCTACCTATGAAGAGAGCAAAGTAATGTATAGCAGGAAAATGAATGCTCCCTATGGTAGCTTGTGTTATATCTCTAGATCCCCCACAGTTATACTAGCAAGAAAATCTCTAAACTCGGATTTGCGAGGCTCACTAGTGCTACCCCATTGTGGAAGTTTGCAAGCAGTATTAAAATCCTCTAAGTCCATAGTATAAGAATTTTCATAAAGATCAAATAGGACAGTTTGAGAATTGCGTGATGATGAAAATTCAAACCTTCTCACAAAGGAATCAATGAGATAGTGGTACTGGCGGCACTTATCTGCCTCGAAGCTCCCAAGATCAGTGTTACACACATATGCGTCAAATTCCTCCTTGATGCCTGCTCGAACCATAATGTCCTCTGACGGCCATTCACAAGCCCGCACTTGAGCTTCCCTCGGTGGTTCATCGTCCGCATCGCGTATTGCGAGCCTGGGTCCTTGCTTCCTTGAAGGACCACCTTGGTACATTTTCCTAAACATAATTCTTCCTCTGAAAAATTTCTGAAAATTGTAGTAACTTCAAATAAAAGTGAACCAAACTCAACAAAATTGATAGCAACTGCTCCCACATGTGCCTAGAGACTATATCATGCATTAGAACTACTTGGGACCAAATAAATTTGACATGAAAGCTCAAGAACAGGGTCACCTAAGCAACAAAAAATTGCAATGAATAAAGCACTAGAACAAAAACTAATTGGACCATTGGAGGAGTCACATACCGAATGATACATCAAACACGGTTCAGATTTTAGTTGTGTGTGCGATGCTGGGCATACGGTTGATCCATACGAACCGTTTGCGATGAGATAGAACAAAAGAAACAGGCAGCCAGATCAAGGTGTGTGCGATATACGGCATACAGTTCGCTCCGATGAACCGTTTGCGATGATCGAGGTGAACACAAATGATTCGGCGTAACAAGATGTGTGTGATACCCGACAAACAGGTCGGTAATCATAATTGTGTGCGATCATTATAGACAGCCCACACGGTCTTTTTTGTGAATTGTGTGCTCGTCAGGGCACACAGTTCAACAAACGAACCTATGGGCGATAATGTAGAAGATCTCTCTCGAATATGTATTACTAACCGTGAGCAATGAGATTGACGGGAAAAACAGAGATAACAAATTAATATGAGCGAACGGAAACAGAGATATATACAGTCTGCTTAATTTAGTCCTTTTTCTTGTTGTTGTTGGATGGCATGCGACATTGTCTTGGCGAGGACGCTTCTTGCCTCTAACTGTTGTCTTTTCATCGCCGCCGCTGTCATCATCGTCGTTGTTGTCGTCGTCGTCCTCCTCCTCGTTTGACCATTCCTCCTCCTCATCATCGTTGTCCTCTTCTTCGTCCTCTGACGGCTCCTCGTCCGTCTGGTTGTCGTCTGAGGACTCCGGAGGCGGCATCCATTCCACGATCCGGATATAATCAAGGTCTGGGCTCAACGCCGGACTCATGGAAGACGAGCGGGATGATTTCGATGTTGACCTATCATCGGGCGCCAGACTGCTGGCCAAACTGTCGTCCTCGCTATCGCTCGACATGGCTGCAGCGTGTGTGCCAGTGTGTAGCGCAGCCTGCCGGGGACGATGAAGATGGTGGACACTTAAGTGGGGTATGCAGAGAAGAGGAAATGCCAATTAAAGCGGGGATTGACGTATTATCTAACCTCTGATATAATCAACCACAATTATTTGTACCCAGTCGCTCCAAATTCCCGGGGTTGCGCATGACTCCTATTTGCTATTTGGCTTGTCTCTTTTTTCAGGACAAAAACAAGGAATGAGTTTTGGGATTATGCACCGGTGCCGGTACGAACGGAGTAGGACAATTGGCAAGCAATACATTGAGCTCTTCTTATTGATAAATCCCGTAATAATCAAGCTACAGAGGAAAAGAAAAAAGACAAAGGAAAATATCTGCACAAATCTTCGCGTAACATCAATGGCATAGGACCTAGATGTGCATTACTTAGAGCACATCTAGATGTGCTTTAGCAATACTGTCAAACAAAACCCATAATCATCATTGCAAACAACGCATAGAACATGGGTAATGCAACAACCACAACTACACATGCTAGTTCCTTCTTGTCTCTTACTTTCATCTATTGCCTGTGATTGATTCTTTCTTGCCTCATCGTACTGATTGTACATTCCAGATCAGCCAGTTTTTTCTTCAGCTTTACGTTATCTTCTACGATCTTGGTGATAACACTCCGAGCCCTGCCATGCCATTCTTCATCCAGCCAGTTAACAAAGGCACAAGCCTCATATCCCTGCCAATGTTAAATAGTATTCAGGATGAGCGGTGGCATTAACTCAAGTATAATGATGAACTTAGCACTAACCTCTAAGGGGCAACTGAGAAACCGCCTGCCAATGTCGAATCCCTCCATGCACACACGTCGAGCGGGAGTGTGCCCATGCACGCAACTCAGCTTTTGGTACTTCTTGGTGGCGCAAAACTCGGAGTCGAACTCGTGTTGCGGGAGTCTGGAGTCATGCTCCGGATCCGGTGGCAGATCGCTTTCCTGGGGGGGGGGGGTTATTCAGGACGGATTCAACAAGGAGCTACTTTGGACATGCTAAAAAAGATCTGGATAGATTGGAACCTGACACCACGATTCGGATCCATAGTACACCTGCCTTCTGATGACCTTAGGCAAGTGCTCAGCGGTGACCGCCGTCGTGGCGGCGATATGCGCAGGAGCAGCCGCATTGAAACCATCAGCACCACTTGTCCGCATTCCCCCAATGCCAGTGCCACGCGAGGAAATTTGGAGGCTATCTAGGGATTTGGGGGAAATGGGCAAACTGTGGGGATAAGCTAACGGTCGGGAACTACTTATGGCACTATATGTTGTATACGGCACACTGTTTATACATGCCGTTTGTGTTAGGTATTACAACGTCACACACGATTTCCGCACCAAATCGTGTGAGAAGACAACGTAGGTGAGACACGGTTGCCGTTACATAATCGTATGCGATGTACTACCCTGTATATAGTTGAGTTATAGTGGTACCGTATAAACAACCACTCTGCATATAGAGATGGCGGCGGCAGCCTAGGCAGCGGCTACCGGAGAAGAGGTCAATCCTCGGTCAGTGGGCGGTGGCGGCATCATAGGAGGTCAATCCTCGGTCTGCGGCAGGAGATAGGAGGAGCTCAACCATCAAGGTTGGCGGGCGGCGTGATTCAAGCACATCCATCGCGGTCGATGGCGGGATAGTGGAGGTCGAACTTCAGGCGGCAGCCGCACTAAGCTTTGCTCCTCGACCCTGCTGTCTCGGCGTGCCGCCGCATCGCGCTTCTCTGTCTGCCGGGTGGAGGTCGCCGCGCGGCTAATTAGTTAAGGTATTCTTTTTGTGAGAGTCTTAATTAAGGTATTGAATTCCTAAGGGTAGTGTTCTACTAGTACTCTGCATGTAAATTGACTGGCCATTAATTTTTGTCATTGCACGTCTGGATAACAATATGGAGCGCCCTCATAATTATGAAAATAAAACCTTGTGATTTACGCATGCATCTTTGGGCAACAGTTAATCTATGTATGAATGTTGTTGTTTTGTTTTTAATTACCATTCGTGTGGTGCAGATGGAACGATCTCGATGGATGAAGAATCGGAAAACTATAGAATTTATTAGTGGTGTGACAGAGTTCATGAAGTTGGCTGAAAATACAAAGAGGGGAATTGGTGATGTGGATTACATCCTGTGTCCATGTATTGATTGTGCCAATACAGAGTCACATGAAGTTGGAGATGTCCAGTGGCACTTAGTCTCTCGGGGATTCATGGATGGATATACACGTTGGACCAGACATGGTGAAGAGGAGGTCATGCATGGAGATACCCAGGGCCGTGAGATGCCAAACCCTGATCAGTGTCACATGGATGTTGCATCTAACATCAGGGCAGAGGCGTCAAGCTACCAATGGAACACCGGAAAGCCGAAACGCCCACTGCAAAACCAAGACGTCGACGCAGATGATGATGATCTTGATATGCCAAATTTTGCTGCTATGATTGCAGATTTCGAGGGACCAAAAAAGGATATGATTGGGTACAAGGATCTGCCAACCATTGGTGTAGACTCCAAGAAAGAATTGTATCCAGGTTGCAAAAAGAAATATTCTAGGTTGAGTGCCACCCTGGTGCTTCTCAAATTTAAAGCAGCAAACGGTCTATCAAACAAGGGCTTCACAGAGATGTTAGGTCTTTTCAAAGAAATTCTTCCAGAAGATAATGTGCTCCCCAGAAGCACGAATGAAGCAAAGACAATTGTTTGCCCAGATACACACTTGTGTGAATGTTGATTTAAGAACCGTTAATATGTTGACCTTGATATGCTGTCAGCTAAGGCAATGAATATGAACTGTTTTTTGTTATTATTATTATATCATAGAGGTAGCACACTCAATTGATATCAGTACAGTATGTGTGAACAAAAATATGCAATCTGGTTTGTGAATAGCTCACGGTTCATTGATGAAAGCCATGTGCCAACCAAACCCCGCCCGCGATCTGAGTTGTGCTTTCTGATTGGCCAAAACCCAAACCCCATGGATCATACGTCTGCAGCGTTTGATGCTCCCAGATCGAATGGCGATCCTCATCCCTTTCGACAGCACATGCAGTTCCGGTTGTAATTTTATTTTTATGCACAAAATGCACGTTAAACTCAAAAAATGTCTTAAGTAGCTAATGATACCTGAAATGCGCCAGAAAATCAAACCTTTGGTATAATGGTGATTGCGTACCGTGGAAATTTTTATGAGGCCAAACGATGAAGTCACCGGCCATTAGAGTTTGAATTGACATGTCTCCTTTTGGAAACCATTATCCTTCATGTGAGATGCTCCGGTTTGGAAGGAGCGATCATCAAAACTTCTGCCAAACTTTACCAATTTTTTTCCACGGGGCCGTGAGAGCACGCCATGGGCACACATCGATTTTGATGATGTTTGGACTACATCTAAATTTCCTGTGATTAAAATACCAACTAGGCCTACGCCAGTGGCCGCACCTCGCGGTCGAAATGTTTGAAACTTCTCCCCGCTTCTCGAACAAACGGATGAAAACTCACAAAGCGACGCACAAATGATTTGTACACCTTCTTTGCTAGGCTGATCGTAATGGGAGTATCATAGCTAGTATCATGCATGCCAACTAGGCAATTTTGATGAGCTGTCATAGAATTAAATGAAGAAAGAGAGGGTTAAGTATCATATCATGATACTGTATCATAATAAATGCTATGCTACCATGTGTCATGCATGACAATAAATAAAATACTACATGATATTAACTTATGATACTATGCGCACATGATAGAGGTAGTATCATATACTAGTATCATATGCATGATACTAGTATATGATACTCCCCATTAGGCTGCTTCCAATGCATTGGTGCTTACATGAGGTGCTAAGCATATTAAATACTTTAGCAACTAAAGACCCCAATGCATAGGTGCTTAACTTGTTTGTGCTAAGTATCCTTCATTTAATGATTTTGCAACTAAAGTTCTTCATGCATTGGTGGGATTCTTCCATTTAAGTGTTTTGCCTAGGTTCTCGCGCTTGGCATTGTTTCTTCCTGGGGTCACCACACTCATCTCTCTCCTCTTAATTACCTTACAACATCAGGTTTTTTACCTACATGGCAGCCTTAGCACCTGTACATGGTGGAGCATTGGGAGGGGCCTTACAATCAGCCTTATCATATACTAGTATCATGCATATGATACTATAGTATATGATACTACCTTCGTAATACGCGCATAGTATCATAAGTTAGTATCTTAGGTTGCCTTATTAATTGCCATGCATGACACAAAGTAGTACACCAGTTAATATGATACGGTATCATGATATGATACCACACCATATCTTTCCTCATTTAACTATGTGCCACTACATCATCCAAAAAGTCTAGTTGGCATGCATGATACCCACTACTGCAGGATGCTGCTAACGCGACACTACGATCAGAGACCCTTCGACGAAACTGTGTGCAATGCCATAATCGCAAACAGTGGTGTAAAAAACCGTCAAAAAAGGTGCAAAACGTTTGCGATGGAGGATGCATCAAACACGGTTCAGATTTTAGTTGAGTGTGCGATGCAGGGCATACAGTTCAGCTCAATTAACTGTTTGCGATGAGGAGGAACAAAAGAAACGGGCAGCCAGAGGCAGGTGTGTGCGATGTACATCATATGGTTCACTCGGATGAACTGTTTGTGATTAGGCAACACAAAAGAAACGGTCAGCCAGATCAATGGTGTGTGCGATATACGGCATGCGGTTCACTCAGATGAACTGTTTGCGTTGAGACATGAGAACAGAAATGGTTCAAATGAACAAGATGTGTGTGATACGAGGCAAACAGGCCTATAATCGGAAACGTGTGCGAAGACGATAACAACACAGACAATAACAACACAGACGATTACTGCTAACAAGCTGTGTGTGTTGTGAGCAAACAATTGCTGGTATACAATTGTGAGTGATTGATGAAAACATCACCCATGGGTTCCATTGTTTAGTCCGTGTGCGATGTGGTTTTCATTGTCCGCACAACATCTACGCTCTATCTACAGAGCATCAACATATATACTTAAAAAGACAGCATTGCATAACCAAATTAAGCATACAATTACACAAGTGACTACACACATAACATTTCCACACACCAAAGTAAGCAATTACATGCATACTAAAGTAGGAGAAACGAGGATCTAATCATCTACTTATTGTTGCAACGACGCTTGACATTGCTCTGCTTCCGGCTGGATCCCTGGCCGTTTTGGGGAAGGAGGCACTTCCTCATGTCAACGGTCCGCCTGTACTTGCCGTAGCTCGTGTACGCCTCCTTGGCCGCGTACACGACATGAGCTTTGTCGAGTTTCTCCATCCAAGCCGAGTGCCAGGCATGCTTGTCCTTGTTGCACGAATCCTTCATGTATCTATAGTAGGGGTCGATGATGGCCTCAGCGAGGTGAAACAATGAGTCCTTCTCATGCTCCTTGCTGCCCCAGATCTTGTATTGGCCCTGGATGTCGACAAGATTCTGGCAGGCGATGCCCAAATTCTCGAGCGCCTTTACATCGTTGGTGATGTCCACCGTAGCAAACATGTAGTGGGGGCTGTTGACAAACCTGGTGAAACGCTCGCAAGGCCTTGTGGCCAGGCAGTAGTGGTAGACGAGGACGTGGTGGCACACGCACATCTGGGCGACGGCGACCTTGGGAAGACCCGGCACGAGCGCGGGTGTACTCGAGGTCGAACCCGACCACCTTGTACTTCTCCGTGGCAAGCAACAGCTCCATGATGTGGATGGAGTGCTCCACCCAGACCGGGTCATTGGTGTACACCACCGAGAGGTCCATGAACCTTCTGTGGGTGTCCACCACGGCACGCATGGTGAACTACTGCTCATCGTCGGCAGCCGCTCGGAGCGCCATTGGAGCCGCGCAGGATACCCTCTAAGAATTTCTCGTGGTGGGTCTGCTTCTTGCAATGGTGGGGCGTGATCGAAAGGTTGAAGAGACACAAGGGTTAAATGGCCGCTGTAATAAATGGGGGCCGGCCGGCCTATAATTGTCACGTCTTGTCACGACGTTCATAGCGGAGGATTCCAGTGCATGCTTGACAACACTGCACCGCACACGTGGGCTCGAAGAGGCGCCAAATGTATCGTCGGTGAGCCTATTCCTGCGCTACCACGCTGTTTACTGCGCAAGCTTCCCACCCGGCTAGTTTGGCCACGCATCGGCTAGAAGAGGGACAAATCGTGGGCGTTTATTGGCAAAAAACTTTGTAAAAACGAAGTTTGTGGAATGACTTCGATCATAAGTTTACCCGTGGGTGATGAGGTCAAAGTTACACAGAAGGGTGATGATGGACACTCAAGTGCGATAATTAATTCTGCGCTCTATAGTCCACACGGTGGAAGAAACCAACTATGTGCAATAATGTCGAAGATCGCAGTCGAGTTAGCTATACAGATCGTGTGTTGTGAGATCGACAAGGTAAACTGATTCGAGAATGGTTAATAAAATCTAAGACCATTGCATATTAAGGTCAAAATAGTGCTAGCAATATACGAGTCTCATACGATGTCATTTCAACGATTGTACCACAAAAGCTCCAAATGTTACAAGGTTCAAATTCCAGAGTTATATGGCTCAAATTCGAAGATTACAAGGTTCAAACTGATATTAGAAATGAAATTCAACTCATCAGCTGCAAACGCTCGCGCTGATCCGCTGAACATGGATATCAGAGAGGTTCAAACTAATGTCACCGCTTCTAAGTCTGGTTTTGAATCCTCACAATTTTTGCAAAGGGGCCAGCCACTGAGAAGTCATGTATGGGGTTGACATGATGACTTCCGATTACTCTGTCATCTAAAGTTCCAAAATGAAATTCACCATTTTTGGAGCTTACTCCATTCTGCCGCAGGCGCTGATCAACAAACCATTCAGAGTAGAACCTCATTTCCTTCAGCACCCTTGCTCTGAGAACAAAGAACCTGGCGAATATAATCTCTAGTAAGGTCCCTCGGTAGGAGTTCAAAGTAATTTCTGAGAGATGCAGATCTAGGCATTCGACGTGATTGTTATATTGTATCACATTATCCACCACTGGGCCTAATCTTATCCACCACATGCAGTTTTGAACATTACTACATGCCTATTTGGTTTGCAAGATTTGTAAAATGCACTAACATGCCATCTTCGATCTGACATGATTAACATGGGCATTTCATTACATTCTAGAAAAATGTAGCCTTCTTCACAAGAGGTTGGAGTGGATGAAAAGTTCCCTAAGAAAACTAGTACAGATGAATCCAAAGGAGAAATGCTTATTGATTGTAACCATATGGATCAAGCAACCAATAGGGGGGGGACATGTATGTACTGAAATCCTCCAAAAGAACCTTCAGAAATCGTAGTACATTGTCGTTGTAAACTTGGAAAAAGGTGTCACAAATTGATCTCCCTTATGGTTAACATTTAACAGGAAAGGAACATCACCTCAATATATAGCTTCTCCAGGCACGGAAAGCATCTCAGGAAACTGACAACTTGCTCCAGGTTGGGGCCGATAGATTCTAGTGCCAAGACCTTCACTGTGCGCAGTTTCAGGGTCAAGCTTGTCGGAATCATTTTCTGAATGACAGACGAACAAACATCTTCAAAATTAGAAATACTGTTAATTTGTAGAAGGAGAGGTAGAAGGCGGCTATTGTACCTGAACGGGTGTGGATCCAATAACAAGTTCGGAGTATTTGTGAGACGAGTAGCCCACCACTCTCAATTTCGGCGCAGAAATGACATTGACTCTTGTTGGACCTTCTTGATCAACTACAAGTAGTCTCTCAAGTGCAGGTGTGTCCTCAATGACCATACCGTGGTACACATCTTGTGATGTCTTCCTGCCGCACCAGCAACACACATAAATAGTCCGGAGAGTCATGGAGGTGATGTGGAAGGTACTCAACCCATTGATCGCCTGAAGACGAAGGTACTCGAGTGCAGTACATCCACGGAGTAGGCGCTCCATGTCACCATTTGAGAGGCAGACGACGATGAGCTCGAGGTGCTTCAGTTGTGGTAGAATAAGAGCGAGTGCGTCATTAAGGGGGAGGGGGAATGGCAGTTCCTGAACTTGGCGACGCGCAGCGTGGGCGCGAGGCGGAGTGCGGACATTGGCAGCGACCGCATATGCCCATCATAAAAAATGAGCTCCTCGAGCTGATGTAGGGCGGGGGATCGGAACCAGTCGTCAAGCTTGGCTCGGTCCTTGCTGTTGGAACGGAACTTGCCCATTCTAAGGCCTTTGGTTGGGCCAAGGTGACTGCCGAGGATCTTGGAGAACGCATCCAAGCTTTTGCGATAGCCATGGCAGAGCTCGTGGGTGTCGATGAGGTCGAGAGGGCTGGAGTTCCATAGGGGGCGCCACCGCCGGGAAAGGACGGTTGTCCGCGCCCCATATTTGATTGGGAGGAGGGAGATGATGACTCTCAACATATCATCGGGGAGGCTGCTGATGAAGTCTAGGCCTGCTGGAGTCGCTCGCGGTTCTAGCTCTCCCCGCATCCGTGTCACGACCGGTTTTTCAATAAAATAATTATTGAGAGACCGATCTCTTTTACGGACCAGTAAAGAAGAATTCCTTCTCACTGGTAGACAATATCTTGGTCACAGAAGAAAAATACCAGGAGTACTGAATATAATACAAGGTTGAGCGGGGACTGCTCAACAATTTATTACATGCACGCCGATAAAACAAGACGGCGGATAGGGTGGCATAACTACTAACTCACGATAATAACGGTGGTGGAAATATCACCGCGAAGCGGATGATATGACTCCTGAAGACTACAGCTCTTCGAGCGTCGGGGTGAGGCTCGAGGAGACTTATTGCGGGTGGCGGAAGCGTATATAATACAAGTGACCAATATCCGGGATCGCACAGGACTGACTAGGACTCCTCTAGGCGTCGGACGCGCTATCAAACTCTTCATCCAAGAGATCGCCTTCGTCAACATCTGGCCAAATCAACAAGCCAGGTGAGTACTATGAAAGTACTCGCAAGACAGCTCGGACATAAGATATAACAAATGTAAACATGAAGCATATGAACAAATTAACCAGTGCGTTCAGTCATAGAGATATTAAATACTGGGTGCCAAACGAGGGTCTGAATGACTCCTTGAGAGGAAACTTCAAGGATAATAATACTGGTGCCAAACGAGGGTCTGAATGACTCCTCGAGAGGAAACTGCAAGGATAATAATACTGGTGCCAAACGAGGGTCTAAATGACTCCTCGAGAGGAAACTGCAAGAATAATAATGCCGCAGTCGGGCGTCGGGGCGACACCACATAAAGGGCTTGTAACAGAAATAAAAGACAAACATGCCACAGTCGGACGTCTGAGCGACATCACATAAAGGGCTTATATTGTAGCTCAATAATTCAGTAGCTCGAGAACATAAATTATTACAAGTACGAAACCAAATGAGGTTAGTCCATCCGCAGGAATAACAATTAAACTGGGTTACCACTTGAGCTTGTTCACCGGGGGGGGGGTAACTTTCCATGAGGATAGATATGGATATACTGATCACCCTACTTGATCATGGATACGGTGACTTGGAAGGAATTGACTCTGCAGAGTTTGTACTTAACCACAGCCAACGGATTTCAGTAGTCACGGGGACTAGTTCGGTTCACGGTGTTTTGGAAGAAACACGTCTAACCAGTACACACCCATTCAACATTCCGAAGCCAGGGATCACCCTCGGCAACATTCAAGAAAAACCTTGAGACGGGGAGGCTACAACCTCGCGTAGCATGGGATCAAATTTCTATACGCGCGCTCTAAGGGGGTGCCCCCCCTCTCGGTCCCAACCGGAAACACCCACTGACCGGATGACTGGCTTTAATCCAGGGCCATGGAACCATCATCCCGGCCCCTCTGTTTGGTGTGTACACGGAAAGAGGTTACCAACTTACTAAACCTCATCTTGGCAAAGAAACATGTGGTAGCACGGAAGGGAAAAGAACGACAACGTGACTCCGTCCACGTTAATGTCGGAATTTGTCGGATGACGCAAGGCTGGTATGCTACAACATTACCACCTTGCTGCCCTTCATGTCACCACATGATTAGGCCATCTCTCACCAGAGATCATCGCAACTACGGAACATGCGGGTCGTTACCTCACAAGCAACGAGGTATTCACCGACACTCATATGCCCTGCACAAACTTATACGCAAACATGCAAACACCTATCATATCAAAGGTCCAAACATGCTTGCCTGGTTTGGAGAAGTCGGAGTCTAGCTCGGCGAAGTTCGCGGCTCCGTCACCTCTTCCGGAACCTACGGCATAACGAAAACGGGCACTAACGTGAAAACCAACGCGTGCATAAAAACTTCTCCAAATTTTTTCCAAATAAATCCCATAAAAAACTAGACAAAATTTTAAGACTGTCAGAAAAAGAATCACTCAAAAATCACTTTTTATTAAAAAGTTATAAAGGTTTCTGTCCAGGGACTCATCTGTAATGAAACAGAAAAGTTCCAGGGTTTAAACTGAGAAAACAGAAAACGCTTCGGAAAGAAATGCGCCAGCTCAAAAGGGAAAACGTATTTTGCCCAAAGGCGCCAACAGAAAACGGTTCGAGGGAGAATAGAACAGAGGCTGACATGGGGGTCCACATGTCAGGTTTAAAAAGCTCGCCGGCGCCCGAAGACTGCGGTGGACGCCGGCGTCGAACCACGGCGAGTTAGGGGGATCGGAGGGTACCAAGAGCTTCAGCGTGTCCTTCCGCGTTTGTGGGTGGTGGACTCGACCGTCGGAGAGCACCACGTCGACGGCGACACTTTCTCTGGCGGACGGCGGTTCGGGTGATGGTAGGGAACTCCGGTGGTGAGCTGCAAACTTCGAATTGAAGCGCGGGTCAGAAGGAGGGGTGCACTAGAGGGCTACTGGCAAGAAATGGGAGGCAGAGGTGCACGCACGGGAGCGAATCGAGCTGGATCCCGTGGCGGGTCGCGGCGGCCGGAGTTGAGGAAGGAGACCTCCTCGGGGCTCTATCAGTGGCTAGGCAGGGTCTTGGGGGAGTGTAGAGGTGGTGTGAGTTGGAGTTGAAGCTCGGGGCCTCTATTTATAGGCGGATCGAGGGGGTGGCCGTGAACGGGGTTGCTCCGGCGAGCGATTACGGCGAGGCAATGGTTGAGCAGGGGGTTTGAGTGGCCTGGCAGCATCAGTGAGGTTTACTGGTGCCGTTCCCTCGCAAATCTCGGTTGGTCTTGGCGTAATGGCACCGGTCCACGGTGGGGTGGCCGCACGGGCACGACGGCGGCAGAGAGCGCGCTCCGCGCCCTGCGGTTCACGACGGGAGTGGCAGCGCGTTCTGGGGAGTGGAAGGCCATGCGGCGAGCTCCGGTGGCTTCGGCGGCGCTGAGTGGCGCCGTCTGCGCCGCGCCTCTCTCTGGCGGCCGCAAAGCCGCCGCTGGCATCGGTCACGGGGCGGCGCACCTCTTCCTGCTCGTCGCCGACGTCCGACAAGGGGGAGGGAACGGGGAGCAAGGCGACATCGGGGCACTGTCGAGATCGACAACAAGTTCTGAAGAAAACGACAGTAGCACTGAAATGTTCTCTGAACTTTACTGAACCTGATTTTGACAATGCACTGCAGGTGTTCAACAGAATGATTTGGCAATGAGAAAATTTTTCCTGGAGCTGGGGCTTGGTGAGGTGACCACTCAATGTACCCAGGGGCTGACTGATTTTTCTCAGAATTTTTGGAGAAAGGTTTGAATGAATTTCACCAAATTTGACAAATCTGGTCCAAACTTGCAGCAAGTGTAGTTTGAAAAATTTGAACTGAAGACCAGTGGATCTTCATGGATCTTGGTTGAGGGTTCAAAGGACTAGGAAGGGAAAAAGGTTTGGGGGCGAAAATCAAGACAGAAAAGGTAGCTCCTTTGTAAATCTCCAAGGGCTAGAATATAAGACAGAAATTGATTTGATAAGATTAAATGGAAAAAGAGTTATATGGAGAGGTTCAACTTGCTGGATTATATGCAAAACATGATCCAAAGATGAGGGAAGGTTTAGGGGAGTGGATTTGTACTAAGGCCATGGCAAGGGGAATTTTTGAAAGTGGTAAGGGAGTTTTCCAAAAGCCATAGTGCATTTTCAAAGAGATTTTCAAAGTCATTTTTCTCAAGTGAAAAGCAATTTGGTTTGAGTCCAAATAAAAAGCAAGGACCTCCAAGACTAAAAACAATTCTTGGGTGAATCCAAGTAAAACTCTTGCCATAAAGAAAATATTTTGAAAGGGAGAGTTCTTTTGAAGAAAAATTTAAATCACCTCTCTCAAGTCAAATAAAATCTTTTGAAAAATCCAAATAAAAACTTGGGTGTCACAACACCTACCCCCTTAGGAAAAATCTCGTCCTCGAGATTTCTGCTGATCCTCAAATAGATATGGATACTCTGCCTGGAGAAAATCTTCCCTTTCCCATGTAGCTTCATCCTCGGTGTGGTTCCTCCACTGAACTCTGAAAATTTTTGTCGTTTTCTGTCGGGTCCTCCGTTCAGACTCCTCCAATATATTTACCGGCCGCTCTCTGTAGGTGAGATCTGGTTGTACATCAATGCTCTCATGAGATACATGCTTCTCCGGGTTACTCACACATTTTCTCAATTGTGAGACGTGGAATACGTCATGGACGTCTGACAGTTCCTTGGGTAGGTCTAGTTGGTAGGCTACCGTGCCTCTTCGTGCCTTTACACAAAATGGTCCAATAAATCTTGGGGCTAGCTTCCCCTTAATTTTGAACCGTTGCAGACCCCTCATAGGAGATACTCGGAGGTATACGGAATCACCGGGTTCAAAGCTGACCTCACGATGCTTCTGATCATAGTAGCTCTTTTGTCGGCTCTGTGCTGTCTTGAGTCTGTCCCTGATCTGTTTAACTTTCTCCTCGGCCTCTTTAAGCATGTCTGGGCCGAAGATACGGCTGTCACCTGTTTCTGACCAATTCAGTAGGGTACGACACCTCCGTCCGTACAATGCCTCAAAGGGTGCCATTTGCAAGCTGGCTTGGTAACTGTTGTTGTAAGCAAATTCGGCATACGGCAAACTCTCTTCCCAACTGGATCCATAGGTGAGCACACAGGCTCTCAGCATATCCTCTAGGATTTGGTTCACACGTTCCGTTTGTCCATCAGTCTGAGGGTGGTACGCTGTACTGAAAGCTAGTTGCGTGCCCAGCGCTTGTTGCTGGTGATCCCAAAATTTGGAGACAAATTGTGTGCCTCGGTCGGATATTATAGTCTTTGGGACTCCATGCAAGCAAACTACACAGGAGAGATAAAGTTTGGCCAGTCTTTGTGTGGAGTAGGTAGTCTTCACGGGAATGAAATGAGCAACCTTGGTTAGTCGGTCTGTGATGACCCATATGGCGTCATTTCCGCGTTGTGATCGGGGTAGTCTGACGATGAAATCCATTCCTATTTCATCCCATTTCCAATCCAGTATCCTTTTTGGTTGGAGTAGCCCTGCTGGCTTTTGATGCTCGGCCTTGATGCGTTGACATGAATCGCAACAAGCAATAAAAGCGGCTATATCCCTCTTCATACCGTGCCACCAAAATCTTTCCTGAATGTCCTTGTACATTTTGGTACCTCCAGGATGGATCGAGTATGGAGCGGTGTGGCTTTCCGTTAAGATTTGTTGCTTGAGTTCCTCAATGTTAGGTACGCAAAGTCTGTCTCCGTACCATAATATTCCTTCACTGTCGGTGACGAACTCTGAAGCCTTACCAAGGTTCATTTTCTTCTTTATACCTTCGATGCTGGGATGTCCCTGTTGAGCCTTCTTAATTTGTTCCACTAGGGTGGGTTGTATCTCCAGATTTGATACGGTGCCCTCAGAGACTAACATCATGTTGAGCCTAGCGAACTCTTGCTGAAACTCAGGCCTCAAGTTTTGCAGACTGCCGTTGTCCGGGCTGGGGTTTCGACTAAGGGCATCGGCCACTACATTTGCTTTCCCTGGATGGTAGTGAATGCCGACATCATAGTCCTTGACCAATTCCAACCAGCGTCATTGGCGTAAATTTAGCTCTGGCTGTGTGAAAATATATTTGAGGCTCTTATGGTCCGTATATATTTCACAGCGATTTCCCAACAGAAAGTGCCTCCACTCCTTGAGTGCATGAATGACGGCTGCTAGCTCCAAGTCATGTGTTGGGTAATTTTCCTCATGTTTTCGCAGCTGCCTGGAGGCATACGCGACAACTTTGCCATCCTGCATTAGCACACATCCGAGACCTTTTCGGGACGCGTCACAATACACTTCAAAACTCTGGTGTATGTCTGGTATAGTTAAGACCGGTGCGGTTGTCAGCTTCTTCTTGAGTTCTTGGAAGCTTTTCTCGCATGCTTCCGTCCATACAAATTTCTTGTCCTTCTTGAGCAACTGGGTTATAGGTTTTGCCACAGTGGAGAATCCTTCAATAAATCTTCTGTAATATCCGGCCATTCCCAGGAAACTCCGCACATCTGTAACGTTGGCGGGCGGCTTCCAGTCAAGTATGGCTTTGACTTTCTCTGGGTCTACGGCCACGCCTTCTTGGTTCAATATATGGCCTAGGAAACCAACTTGTCTTAGCCAAAATTCACACTTGCTAAATTTGGCATACAACTGATGTTTCCTCAATTCTCCCAAAACAATTCTGAGATGCTCAGCATGCTCTTCCGGTGTCCTTGAGTATACCAGAATATCGTCGATGAACACCACAACAAATTTGTCCATGAATTTCATGAACACTTTGTTCATGAGGTGGACGAAATATGCGGGGGCATTTGTTAGACCAAAAGGCATCACTGTGAATTCATATAATCCGTCTCTGGAAGTGAATGCTGTTTTGGGGATATCTTCTATCCGTACTTTCAGTTGATGATATCCCGACCTCAAATCAATCTTTGAGAACACCTTGGCTTGTGCGAGCTGGTCAACCAAATCATTTATCCGTGGCATCGGATATTTGTTTTTGATGGTGACCATATTGAGGGCTCGATAGTCTATACACAGTCTCAGTGTCCCATCCTTTTTCTTGGCGAACAACACTGGCGAACCCCAAGGTGAGGAGCTGGCTCGAATAAATCCTTTGTCCAATAACTCGTTTATCTGCTTCTTCAACTCCACCAATTCTGAGGGTGCCATTCTATAAGGTTTCTTATAGATGGGAGCGGTGCCAGGTGCTAGTTCGATGCTGAATTCTATCTCTCGGTCTGGTGGCATGCCTGGCAGTTCTTCAGGAAATACGTCAAGAAACTCGCATACCACTGGAACTTTTCTCAGTTCTGAAATGTCCATTTTGTTCAGTTTTGGTTGCCGTGACCGTGGCCTTTCTTGAGCTGTAACCTTTATTGTCTTGCCGTGATGGTGAGTGAGAATCACGGTCCGATTGAAACAGTCAATGAATCCTTTGTTGGTGGTTAACCAGTCCATCCCTAAAATGACATCCAGTCCTTTATTTTCTAACACGATGAGATTTGCTTGGAACTGTTGTCCTTCGAACTCAATGATTACTCCTTGGCAGTAGCTCTGAGAGATTTGCTTATTTCCGGGGGACTTGATGATCATAGATTTTTCCAAGGGGAGTATCGGAAAACCATGTTGCAAAACAAAACTCTTCGAAACGAACGAATGGGAAGCTCCAGAATCAAACAAAATCGTGGCAGGTACTGTGTTGACAGGGAACATACCGAGCACGATGTCTGGGGCATTCTGCGCTTCTTCCCTGGTCACATGGTTCAGGTGACCCTTCCTGTGGTTGTTGTTGGGATTGAAATTGTTGCGCTTGGGGGCTGGATTGTTTCCACCATTGTTCGGCTTGGGGGCCGAGTTCCTTGGTTTTGGGCACTGTTTAGCATAGTGCCCTTCTTCACCACAAGCATAGCAGGTGACCCCTGGACGGTACGTGTACTCCTTGTCTCTGGCATGAAACTGTCTGATGGGCCTTGGATCAGTAGTCGTGGATCTCCTTGCTTCTGTCCTTTGGGACCTCAGTCTTGCTTCGGTTGCTGCGGGCAAGAGTCGTCTTGTCCCTCTTTCGCTTACGGATATCTTCCAGACTACGATGCTCATTCTCCAAGGTAATGGCCTTGTCCACCAGAGTCTTAAAATCCGGAAAGGTGTGTACAATCAGTTGGCATCTTAGTGCTAGTGCCAGACCGTCCAGGAATTTTTCCATCTTCTTGTTTTCTGTCATGTGCTTGTCATAGGCATAACGAGATAGCTGGGTAAACTGACCGTTGTATTCTGTCACTGACATGCCTCTTTGCTTGAGATCGTCAAATTCTCTCTTCTTGATTTTTATGATGCTCCTGGGGATGTGTGCCCCACGAAAGCCTTCCTTGAACTCTTCCCAGGTGATGTTGTGCTCACTGGGATGCATGTGTAGGAAGTTTTCCCACCATGCTGCAGCTGCTCCAGTAAGGTAGTGTGGTGCATAAAGTACCTTCTCATGATCTGAACACTGAGCAACGATCAGCTTCCTTTCAATGTCACGGAGCCAATCATCGGCTTCCAGTGGCCTATCGGTGTGAGCAAAAGTTGAAGGGCGAGTCTTCTGTAACTCAGATAACTTGGAATGTGGTTGATAGGGTTCACCGTGGTTTCCCATATTGATGACATGATTCATCATCTCTTGGTGCTGTTGCTGGCTTTGTTCGAAGAGACGGCATACTTGAGACAGGGCTGCTTCGCTGTCCTGTTGACTGGAATGACCCTGAGTGAAATTGTTGCTGGTCTGTGTCCCATAAACCTCTTCTGGCTGATTGGGCATGGAGCGAGTCCACGGACGAGACATTTTTCCAGTCTGGGGGTATTATTTAGCAAAAACTCATGAGAAGAACGGTGTAACACAAGGAAAATCTTACAAAGGCAACAATTTAAAAGACCTCATGGTTTTTAAGAAAACATAAACGATTTTGCACGGAGAAGAACCGCTTAGCATACATCTTACACGCGAAAAGCAAACACACGATACAGCACTCAGGATGCGCGTACACATTCCTGACATGTTATTTAGACTAGCGTACTCCTCCGGAAAGCAGCAAACACACCAATACAAACTAGCGTACAGAGAAAACACATCATACAAGCAGACATAACGCGCGGCTACTCGACGCTCTCAGTCGGAGATGGTGAAGATTTCCTTCCCCTTGCCGAGGGCAAGACTCAGCGGTCCAGGAGAATCAACCTCCACCTCCTCTCTAGCTGGCTCCTGCCGCGTAACACTGCGCTGCGGTGATGGTGCGGGGGCGACAGGCGGTAGTGTGGGAGTGGCAGGCGGTGCAGCTCTGACTGGAGTAGGAGCGATGACTCGGTCGAACTCCTCAGTGGTAGGCAGACGGCGAGCAGTGGCCAAAACGGCCGGTGCATAAGATGCTGAGGACGAGACGAATGTCAGAGGCGGTGCTGTGTGAAGAAGCTCCTTCCTGCAGGCAGGAGCGCCCCGGACTAAGTCCATGCGGGCAGCCATAAGATCGTCCACGAGGTTGTCGAAAGACTCCTCCAGAGCCTTGAGATACTCCACAACCATCTCGATAGCTCCATCTTGCTCTCCCCGATGGCAGGCAAATGCATAGTGACTGGTGTATGGCACATGGCATGGGAGGTAGCGGTAGCGACGAGTCTTCATCGTAGGAAGGATGTCCCGAAGGCGAGCTATCGCTTCACGGGCAGCCATCTGCATGGCATGCCTCTCCGTAGGCATGTCCCTTCCCACAAAACGGAAGTGGCGAGCTGCAGAGCGTCCTCCCTTGAATTGCACCACAGCTTGGTGCATAGACACGTCGTCGCTGAGCTTGTGCTGGTAAAGCGTGAACTCCGGGCGGGTCGCTGGCCCGATCGCGAGCTTGGTGATGGAGACGAGGAGCTTGACAAACCCCTCGGGCACGTTCGTGAACACTCGGTTCTCACAGCTGCTGCCAGCCATCTACAAAAGTAGGCAAAAATTCTGAGTAGTCATGTCATAAATTTATGATGACCAACAGAAAGTAGCTACCATTGCAAAATGCTGAAAAAGCACAAAAGACGCTAATAACCGATTAGCGATCGCACCTAGTGGCTTCCTACAGTCAGCCTGGCTCTGATACCAAGCTTGTCACGACCGATTTTTCAATAAAATAATTATTGAGAGACCGATCTCTTTTACAGACCAGTAAAGAAGAATTCCTTCTCACTGGTAGACAATATCTTGGTCACAGAAGAAAAATACCAGGAGTACTGAATATAATACAAGGTTGAGCGGGGACTACTCAACAATTTATTACATGCACGCCGATAAAACAAGACGGCGGATAGGGTGGCATAACTACTAACTCACGATAATAACGGTGGTGGAAATATCACCGCGAAGCGGATGATATGACTCCTGAAGACTACAGCTCTTCGAGCGTCGGGGTGAGGCTCGAGGAGACTTATTGCGGGTGGCGGAAGCGTATATAATACAAGTGACCAATATCCGGGATCGCACAGGACTGACTGGGACTCCTCTAGGCGTCGGACGCGCTATCAAACTCTTCATCCAAGAGATCGCCTTCGTCAACATCTGGCCAAATCAACAAGCCAGGTGAGTACTATGAAAGTACTCGCAAGACAGCTCGGACATAAGATATAACAAATGTAAACATGAAGCATATGAACAAATTAACCAGTGCGTTCAGTCATAGAGATATTAAATACTGGGTGCCAAACGAGGGTCTGAATGACTCCTCGAGAGGAAACTGCAAGGATAATAATACTGGTGCCAAACGAGGGTCTGAATGACTCCTCGAGAGGAAACTGCAAGGATAATAATACTGGTGCCAAACGAGGGTCTAAATGACTCCTCGAGAGGAAACTGCAAGAATAATAATGCCGCAGTCGGGCGTCGGGGCGACACCACATAAAGGGCTTGTAACAGAAATAAAAGACAAACATGCCACAGTCGGACGTCTGAGCGACATCACATAAAGGGCTTATATTGTAGCTCAATAATTCAGTAGCTCGAGAACATAAATTATTACAAGTACGAAACCAAATGAGGTTAGTCCATCCGCAGGAATAACAATTAAACTGGGTTACCACTTGAGCTTGTTCACCGGGGGGGGG